>NC_041392.1:589141539-589145824 GCF_002162155.2 Triticum dicoccoides | reverse complement strand
GGCGGAGGTGCGGCGACCCGGGCGTGGGGAAGAAGATCCCGGGAGGCGCGGGCGACGATGGGCCTCGGGGGCCCGATCCGGGCCTCCCGGGCCGGAGCGGCGGCGATGTGGGCGCGAGGCGGCGGCGAATGGGGGCGTGCCACGTGGCAGCGGTGGCGGAAGTCGGACACGTCCGGCGCCGGCGGACGTTGTCCGGCGCGCGGAGGAAGACGGAGGCTAGGGTTTCGGGGGAGAGATCCGAAATTTCGGGAGTGGGTCTTTAAATAGAGGTAGAGGGAGCTAGGAGTGTCGAAATGAGGTGTGGTTTTCGGCCATGTGATCGTGATCGAACGCTCTAGAAGATGGAGAGGGTTATGGTGGGTTTTGGGCCAACTTGGAGGGGTGTTGGGCTGCAACACACACGAGGCCTTTTCGGTCCCTCGGTTAACCGTTGGAGCATCAAACGAAGTCCAAATGGTACGAAACTTGACAGGTGGTCTACTGGTAGTAAAAAAAGGCCGCTTGGCAAGTCTCGGTCCAATCCAGAAATTTTTAATCCCCACACACAAAAGAAAGGTAGAAATGACCACCGGAGGAGAATGGAGCGCCGGAATGCAAAACGGACAACGGGGAAAAAGCTCGAATGCATGAGATGAACACGTATGCAAATGCAAAGCACATGATGACATGATATGAGATGCATGACAACAACAACAACACATGGAGACAAAAACCCAAACCCGAGAAAATAAAATGACTTAAGGCCGGAAACAGCAAGAGTTGGAATACATATTGGGAAAGTCATATCCGGGGTGTTACAACACTCCACCACTACGAAAGGATCTCGACCCGAGATCTAGGACTGAAAGAACGCCGGGTACTCAGAACGGAGGTGATCCTCGCGTTCCCAGGTAGCTTGTAACACCCTCGATGCGACTATAGCTCCCACGTGTCGAGGCACGACTTAGAGACATAATCGCATTGAAGGCATATGTCGCAAGTTAGGCAATCTTCACAACATCCCATGTAATATAAATAATAAAGGGAGATAACATAGTTGGATTACATCGCCACGTCAATCAAGTACATAAATAACATTATATCATCCAAACACTCATGGCCCGACTACGGCGCAGAAATAAAAGATAACCCAACATGCAACACGGTCCCAATCACCCCCAACCGGGCACCACTACTGATCATCGGGAAAGGAAACATAGTAACGTTGAGAGTCTTCGTCGAACTCCCACTTGAGCTCAAGTGCGTCTCCTGGAGCGGAATCATCAGGCCCTGCATCTGGTGTAATAGTAATCTGTGAGCCACAGGGACTCAACAATCTCGCACCCTCGCGATCAAGACTATTTAAGCTTATAGGTAAGGCAAGGTAAAATATGAGTGGAGCTGCAGCAAGCGACGAGCAAGTATCGTGGCTAACTTATTCGCAAAAGAGAGCGAGAAGAGGAGGCAAAGCGCGAGCGAGAAACTAGAGAGCAACCTGCGCAAACATTACTCCAACACCGTGTCCGCTTCCCGGACTCCGCCGAGAAGAGGCCATCACGGTAACACACTCAGTTAATTCATTTTAATTAAGTTAAGATTCAAGTTATCTGCAACCGGACATTAACAAATTCCCATCTGCCCATAACCGCGGGCACGGCTTTCGAAAGTTCAATCCCTGCAGGGGAGTCCCAACTTAGCCCATGACAAGCTCTCACGGTCAACGAAGGAATAGACCTCCTCCCAAGATGTTCCGATCAGACTCGGTATCTCGGTTACTCAAGACACTTCGACAGGTTAAAACAAGACCAGCAACACCGCCCAAATGTGCCGACAAATCCCGATAGGAGCTGCACATATCTCATTCTTAGGGCACACTCAGATGAGCGCTCCATACAACTAAAACCAAACCTCGAGTTCCCCCGAGGGGGCGCTGCACAGGACTCTAGTTTGGACCAACACTCAGAGGAGCACTGGCCCCGGGGGGGTTTAAAATAAGATGACCCTCGGGCTCCGGAAACCCAAGGGAAAAAGAGGCTAGGTGGCAAATGGTAAGACCAATGTTGGGCATTGCTGGAAAAGCTTTAATCAATGCGAAATATCAAGGGGTTCCCATTATAACCCAACCGCGTAAGGAACACAAAAATCCGGGAACATAACACCAATATGACGGAAACTAGGGCGGCAAGAGTGGAACAAAACACTAGGCGAGAGGCCGAGCCTTCCACCCTTTACCAAGTATATAGATGCATTAAGATAACAAGATAATATAATGATAACCCAACAAGTAAATAGATGTTCCAACAAGGAACGGGCTCCAATCTTCACCTGCAACTAGCAACGCTATAAGAGGGGCCGAGCAAAGCGGTAACATAGCCAATCAACGGTTTGCTAGGACATGGTGGGTTAGAGGTTTGACATGGCAATTTGGGAGGCTTGAAAGCAAGTGGTAGGCATCGTAGCAATGGCATAGCAAAAGAGCGAGCAAACTAGCATAGCAAAGATAGTAGTGATTTCGAGGGTATGATCATCTTGCCTGCACAGTTGTCAGAGTTGACTGGATCCTCGAAAGCAAACTCAACGGGCTCCTCGTTAGCGAACTCGTCTCCCGGCTCTACCCAAACAAGACAAACAAGCAACAAGGGCACAATCAACCACATGCAAACTCAAACAACACGATGCAAAGATGATATGCTATGCTGGATGTGTTGCGGGATGCAAAATACAAGATATGACAGGAAATGCATGAACCTGGCCTCAACATGGAAATCCAAGTCTGCCACTGGAAAGATGAGGTGAAATTGCTTGAAAACGATATATAGAACGCCGGAATCGGAGTTACGATTTGGAAATGGCAAGCGATTCAAAAAATGACACCGGTGTGCGATTTACAGCAAGTAGGCATCTAAATGCAACGAAATGAACATGCTACAACACCCAAACATGACAACATAATACATGGCATATATGCACACAAGATGCTTAACAAAAGTCTAGCACTGAGCTACGGCCAATTCATCCATTAACAGGTTCAAACAAGCATGGCAAAAATGCATATGGCGAACAGATCTCAGACTTAGTGAAATTAACACTTGTCTGGAATTTCAGATCAGGTAGCCCTCTTCGGAGCAACAAAAGTACATGCTACAGGATCTGAACATGGCAAAGTAAAACATGGCATGGAGCTACTCAAAGATCTTAACAAAAGTCCCTTAGTGACCTTGAGCCAAAAGGGATCATAAAATACAATTGCAAGCATGTGAACATAGCAAAAACATAATCAGTTTTCAGACTTAGTGAAAAACTGACACATGCTGAAATATAACTCAAGTAGGCATGTTTACGAGCTCGATGCACTCACTACGGTGCAAGTCATGGCAATACAAGCATACACCCATCAAGAAGGAACAAAATGCAAGCTAGACATGGCAAGAACAATAGCATAGCATGCATGGATCAACTACAACATCAACGGCAAAATTGCAAACAAGTTGACAATCTGCCCAGATTCACAAAGTAGCAAAAGTAGAGCTCGATTGACTCAAGCTAGGGTCCTCCATAATTGCAAACAAAGACATGGATGGATAGAGCACTACAATATTAACAAAACATCCTTACTGATCATCCTCAAAAGAGGCACAGATCACTAGGAAACAACATGAACATATGGCATCATGAGATAAACAGATCAAGGACTTAGTGGAATTGCTAAGTCCCTGAAAACAGAATTAGCAAGTGCACCACTTTGCAAGCTTGCACAAGTCACCACACATATCACAAAAATACATGGGTTGCACCTCTGGAAAGATGAAAAAACCCTTAACAAAACACATGTAGAGCATCAGGGCATATCATGCACACATTAATCATGGCAAAAATGACAAAAAGCTAAACGGAGTAGCAGATCTGACAATAATCTCAAGTAGCCCTCTTCTAACAGCATTTCGGGCATCAAGATGAGCTCAAATGAAAATGATGCAATGGAATGAAATGATGTACTCTCTGAGATGAACATTTTGATATGCTAGATGCATGAATCGGAGCTACGGATGCAAAGTTACAGAGCCACGAACATGAGCACTTGGATCTGCAAAAAATCGGGACTTAGAGAAAAAAAAGACCACCTAGGGTTTCACTGTTCACGGATCTAGATCTCGGGCGCTGTAGCACGGCGGCGCGCACTGTAGCACGGCTGGGACAAGGACGGGGGCGGCGGCGCAGGGGCCCGCGGCGGCCGGATCTTGCGGCGTCGGAGGTACCGGGCGGCGGGCAGAGGCGAGGGCCGGCGGGCAGAGGCGAGGGCCGAGCC
>NC_041392.1:589131427-589140836 GCF_002162155.2 Triticum dicoccoides | reverse complement strand
TCGGGCGGAGGAGGGAGACGACCCGGGCGGCGGTGGGAGCGACTGGGCCGCGGGGACCCGGCTCGTGCCGCGGCGCGGCGAAGTGGGGACGCCCCCACGTGGCGGCGCGCGATTGGGCGGCTTTGGTGGCCAGACGTGTCCGGTTAGGCGGCGGACATGTCCGGCGGCGTCGGGGAGATTTTTTTAGGGTTAGGGGGGAGGATCCGCGAATTTGGAATGGGGGTGTATGTATAGGCATAGGGGGAGCTAGGAGAGTCCAAATGAGATGCGGTTTTCGGCCACGCGATCGTGATCGAACGATCTAGATGATGGAGAAGACTTAGGTGGGTTTTGGGCCAAATTGGAGGGGTGTTGGGCTGCAACACACACGAGGCCTTTTCGGTCCCTCGGTTAACCGTTGGAGTATCAAACGAAGTCCAAATGATACAAAACTTGACAGGCGGTCTACCGGTAGTAAACCAAGGCCGCTTGGCAAGTCTCGGTCCAATCCGGAAATGTTTAATCCCCACACACGAAAGAAAGGTAGAAATGACCACCGGAGGAGAACGAAGCGCCGGAATGCAAAACGGACAACGGGGAAAATACTTGAATGCATGAGACGAACACATATGCAAATGCAATGCACATGATGACATGATATGAGATGCATGACAATGACAACAACACACGGAGGCAAAACCTGAACCCAAGGAAATAAACTAACTTAACGCCGGAAACGGCAAGAGTTGGAGTACAAATTGGGAAAGTTACATCCGGGGTGTTACATAGCTTCACGGTCGGAATGGTGTGACCACTTGACTTTGAGGAATTTGATTGACTTGTTACGAGTCTTGCGTTTGGTCTCTTCAAGAATAGCAACTGGGTGCTCACGATATGAGAGATCTTCTTGGAGCTCAATGTCCTCAAAGTTGACGGTGCGGTCAGGAGTCTTGAAGCACTTTCGGAGCTGAGAGACATGGAACACGTCATGAACATTTGGAAAGTTTGAAGGAAGCTCGAGTTGATAGGCGAGATCGCCTCTCTTGCTGACAATCTTGAAAGGTCCCACGTATCTGGGGGCAAGCTTCCTTTTGATACCGAAGCGACGAGTACCTTTCATAGGAGAGACGCAGAGGTAAACATGATCTCCGATCTCGAAAGCCAAATCACGGTGCTTACTGTCATAGTAGCTCTTCTGACGGGATTGGGCTGCTTTGAGGTTATCTCGAATGACTTTGCACATTTCCTGTGCCTCTGTGATTAAGTCATTTCCGAGAAGCTGGCGTTCACCGATTTCAGACCAGTTGAGAGGGGTACGGCACTTCCTGCCATACAGGATTTCAAATGGGGCCTTGCTCGAACTTGCTTGAAAACTGTTGTTGTAGGAGAATTCAGCATAAGGAAGACAATCCTCCCACTTCATGCCGAAGGAGATCACACAAGCCCTGAGCATATATTCAAGAATATGGTTGACACGCTCGACTTGACCGCTAGTTTGAGGATGGAAAGCTGTGCTGAAGCAGATGTTGGTGCCCATGGCCTTCTGAAAAGAATCCCAAAACTTGGAGGTAAAGATGCTGCCACGGTCTGAAGAGATCACTTGTGGAATACCGTGCAGAGAGACAATACGAGAGGTATAGAGTTCCGCCAATTGAGCTGCAGTGATCGACTCTTTGATAGGCAGAAAGTGAGCCACTTTGGTGAGTTTATCGGTGACAACGAATATAGCATCATTGCCACGCTTGGACTTTGGAAACCCAGTCACGAAGTCCATCTCAATGTGGTCAAACTTCCATTCTGGAATGGCAAGAGGTTGGAGGAGACCTGCTGGCCTTTGGTGTTCTGCCTTCACTCTTCTGCAGACATCACATTCATTCATGAATTGAGCGATCTCGCGCTTCATTCGAGTCCACCAATAAGCTTGCTTGAGGTCCTGATACATCTTCGTGCTCCCAGGGTGGATGGAGAGGAGAGAATTGTGAGCCTCGTTCATGATCACTTTACAGAGTTCACCTTTGGGTACAACAATACGATCCTCGAAGAAGAGAGTGTCCTTGTCATCAAGGCGGTAGCACTTGTACTTGGGTTGACTCTTGGCAATCCCAATCTTCACCTTTTTCACCATAGCATCAAGAAGCTGGGCTTGGCGAATCTGATCTTCCAAGGTAGGAGAGACTTTAAGGTTGGTGAGGAAACCTTGAGGAACAACTTGCAGATTAAGCTTGCGGAAAGCTTCACAAAGCTCGGGTTGATAAGGCTTGAGAATAAGACTGTTGCAATAAGCTTTCCTGCTCAATGCGTCAGCAATCACATTGGCCTTGCCTAGAGTATACTCGATACTCGGATTATACTCTTGAATCATTTCGACCCATCGAGTCTGCCTGAGGTTGAGATTAGGCTGAGTGAAGATGTACTTGAGACTCTTGTGGTCAGTGAAAATGTCCACTTTTCTTCCCAATAAGAGATGTCTCCAAGTCAAAAGAGCATGCACAACTGCCGCCAACTCGAGATCATGAGTGGGGTAGTTCTTCTCATTGGACTTCAACTGGCGAGAGGTATAAGCAACAACTTTCTTCTCTTGCATCAATAGTGCGCCAAGACCTTGGAGAGAGGCATCACAAAAGACCTCGTACGGCTTGGATTCATCAGGTGGAGTCATAACTGGAGCAGTGATCAATTTCTGTTTCAAAGTGTTGAAAGCAATGTCACACTCCGGAGACCAAACGTACTTGACGTGCTTCTGAAGAAGATTTGAGAGAGGCTTCGCGATGTTAGAAAAGTTTTCAACGAATCTTCAGCAGTAGCTTGCGAGACCGAGGAAGCTACGGAGTTGCTTCACGTTCTGAGGAGGTTCCCAATTCACAATTGCAGATACCTTCTCAGGATTCACCGCAATGCCCTTGGCAGAGATGATATGACCAAGATAAAGAACCTCATCGAGCCAAAATTCGCACTTGGAGAACTTGGCGTAGGACTTGTGTTCCCTCAACTTATCGAGTACCAAACGCAAGTGCTTGGCATGATCTTCCTTGTTCTTTGAGAAAACCAGAATGTCGTCGAGATAGACCAAAACGAAGTCATTGGTGTAGGCATTGAAGATGAAGTTCATCATGCGAGAGAACGTCGGAGGAGCGTTGACGAGGCCAAAAGACATGACAGTGTATTCATATGAACCAAAGCTTGTCCTGAAGGCCGTCTTGGGAATATCTTGCTCACGGATTCGAATCTGATGATAACCCATACGGAGATCAAGCTTGGAGAATACTCGAGCACCTTTGAGTTGTTCGAACAACTCATTGATGTTGGGAAGTGGGTATTTGTTCTTGATGGTCTTCTTGTTCACTGGACGGTAATCAACACAAAGTCGGTCCGTTCCATCCTTCTTCTTCACAAAAAGAACACCACAACCCCACGGATAAGAACTAGGCCGGATGAGACCCATTTTCTCTTGAATATCGAGTTGCTTCTTCAGCTCCTTCAACTCTTCAGGTCCGAGCTTGTAAGGACGTTTGCACACAGGTTTCGTGCCAGGCTCAAGATTAATAACGAATTCAACTGACCGGTGCGGAAGCATTCCTGGAAGCTCTTCTGGAAAGATGTCTTGATATTCGCAAACGACTGGAATTTGCGAGATGGCATCCAATTCACCCTTCTCATTGAGAGAAAACAGACGGATGGTATTATCCCGAGCGGCAAAGACAATTACATCCTCAGACGAATGAGTCAATTGAATCTGCCTGGCTGCACAATCAAGTTGAGCCTTGTGCTTAGAAAGCCAATCCATCCCGAGAATAAGATCAATATCCGAGTTACCAAGAACAATTGGGTAAGAAAGGAACTTGTAGTCGCCCAATGTGATAGTAACCTCCGGGACGCAGGTGTTAGCTGTCATCTGCTTGCCCGGTGACACAATTTGCAAGGAACTTTGCAGATACTGATAATCACACTCATACTTTGATGCAAAAGGCTTGGAAATGAAGCAATGCAATGCACCCGTGTCAAAAAGAACTTTTGCAGGAATATCATTAACAGGAAGGTTACCCATGATGACATCTGGTGAGTCCTCTGCCTGAGCTGCATTCACCATATTGACCTTGGCGAACTTGGGGTTATGCTTGACCACAGATGTACTTGCCGATCTAACAGGAGGAGGAGGCGGAAGACGCCTCTGGTTGAAACACTTGTTGGCATAGTGACCCTTCTGTTGGCACTTGTTGCACGTGACCTCTGAAAGCGGACGGTGACACGGAGCACTCGATCTTGGAGGTTGAGACGAAGTCTTGTTCTGAAAGCCAGGGTTGGGTGGGTGGGAAGAACCACGGCCACCTTTGCTCTTCTGCTGATACGGCTGATGGAACGGAGGAGGAGGAAGCCAATACTTCTGCTGCTTGGCCACTTGAGTAGAGGAAGAAAGAGTAACATCTCTGGCTCTCTTCTTGGAAGCATCACACCTCAACTGAGCAGCCTCTTGCTTCAGTGCCATGTTGTAGAACTCATCGTATCTCAAGGGCTCGAAGAGAACAAGAGCTAGCTGAATTTCTTCTCTGAGACCACCCCTGAACTGATATATCATGCTCTTCTCATCAGGGACGTCCTGCTTGGCAAAGCGGGCGAGCTTCTGGAACAACTTGTTGTAGTCATAGACAGACAAAGAGCCTTGCTTCAGATTGCGGAATTCCTCACGCTTACTTTCAACCACGCTCTGAGGGATATGATGAGCTCGGAAATCTCGACGGAAATCATCCCAGGTGATAACACGTCCACCTCTGGAATCCTTGTACTGCTGGAACCATTCTGGAGCTTGATCTTTGAGTTGGAAGGAAGCGAACTTAACAAAGTCCACAGGTCTGACGTTACTGCACTCGAAATGCTTGCACAGATCCACTAGCCAATTGTCAGCATCGGTTGCCTCAACACAATTGCTGAAAGTCTTTGGCCCGTTAGCAAGGAACTGGTTGAGCGAAGCAAAGTGATTCTGATTGCTGCCTTGATTCCCTTGACTGCCTTGATTGCGCTCTTGGAGAATTTGCATGATCAACTGTGTGTTTGCATTGGTTGCGGCCATCACAGCTTGCCATGCCTCTGGAGGAGGTGGAGGTGGTGGTGGATCAGGATTCGGAGTCATGCGCGTTGGAGGAGCCATCCTGAAGAGGTTGACCACCATTAGCACATTGACAGACAATATTGAAGCTGAATCCAACGGAATGAAAATTGCAACATATAGTCTTCACATCCGAACAAAATGAACGAATGCATTCCTCTTAAAATGGTCACATATCCATAAATTGACAAGCCACGTAGAATTAAGGTAGAGAAATAAATCAACAAGGTACAGATCAAGAACGAATAATCGGTAAGAAATCCCACTCTCAAACCAATATCCATGGAAGAAGAACTAGATCTACAAGAATTCCCACCTATGAAACTCTCGAACCTTTCCGATTATGCAATCAGGTGTTGGGGATACAAGGGAAGCATAATATCTCACCCAAACTAGCAATTCCTACATCCAGCTGTATCCATCCTTCAACACATAACCAAGAAACCTTCGGAAACCATCTACCTCAACCTTCGAAAAGCATCCGTTATACAAGTTATGGCGATACTCCCGAACTCCCGCCCCAGTACTGGGTGGCGTCGAGGTTATCTCACCAACGAACTGCATAAAAGAGATTTTCGATGTCGGCGTACTAAACTCAGGTATTCCAGAACTGCAACGATTAAATTATGATGACAACACCTCAGAGCTCAACTCCCCGGGACACTTCCACTAAATCCCTGACAGGAGGCACGAAGACAATGTTCTCATCATAAAACCATCGGAACGATTCCAAGATACCCGCGTGATCCTAAATTTTTTTTTAGTGAAATTTGAGAAGAGAAGAGTCAAAACTCTACGTCAGGATGCCTTACCAGAGTGATGAGGAGACTGGGAAGTAAAAAGAATTCCTAAACTCTCCTATATATAATTCCTAAAGACTCAAAACATTTTTCTAGACACAACTCGGCCGCTAAAAACGATCAAGCAATGGGGCTCCTAAGGTCGGGGAAGGCTCTGATACCAACTTGTAACACCCTCGATGCGACTATAGCTCCCACGTGTCGAGGTACGACTTAGAGACATAATCGCATTGAAGGCATATCTCGCCAGTTAGGCAATCGTCACAACATCCCATGTAATATAAATAATAAAGGGGAGATAACATAGTTGGCTTACACTCGCCACGTCAATCAAGTACATAAATAACATTACATCATCCAAACACTCATGGCCCGACTACGGCGCCAAAATAAAAGATAACCCAACATGCGACACGGTCCCAATCACCCCCAACTGGGCACCACTACTGATCATCGGGAAAGGAAACATAGTAACGTTGAGAGTCTTCGTCGAACTCCCACTTGAGCTCAAGTGCGTCTCCTGGAGCGGAATCATCAGGCCTTGCATCTGGTGTAATAGTAATCTGTGAGCCACAGGGACTCAGCAATCTCGCACCCTCGCGATCAAGACTATTTAAGCTTATAGGTAAGGCAAGGTAAAATATGAGTAGAGCTGCAGCAAGCGACTAGCAAGTATGGTGGCTAACTTATTCGCAAAAGAGAGCGAGAAGAGGAGGCAAAGCGCGAGCGAGAAACTAGAGAGCAACCTGCGCAAACATTACTCCAACACCGTGTCCGCTTCCCGGACTCCGCCGAGAAGAGGCCATCACGGTAACACACTCAGTTGATTCATTTTAATTAAGTTAAGGTTCAAGTTATCTACAACCGGACATTAACAAATTCCCATCTGCCCATAACCGCGGGCACGGCTTTCAAAAGTTCAATCCCTGCAGGGGAGTCCCAACTTAGCCCATGACAAGCTCTCAAGGTCAACGAAGGAATAGACCTCCTCCCAAGACGTTCCGATCAGACTCGGTATCTCGGTTACTCAAGACACTTCGACAGGTTAAAACAAGACCAGCAACACCGCTCAAATGTGCCGACAAATCCCTATAGGAGCTGCACATATCTCGTTCTTAGGGCACACTCAGATGAGCGCTCCATACAACTAAAACCAAACCTTGAGTTTCCCCGAGGGGGCGCTGCACAGGACTCTAGTTTGGACCAACACTCAGAGGAGCACTGGCCCGGGGGGGTTTAAAATAAGATGACCCTCGGGCTCCAGAAACCCAAGGGAAAAAGAGGCTAGGTGGCAAATGGTAAGACCAATGTTGGGCATTGCTGGAAAAGCTTTAATCAATGCGAAATATCAAGGGGTTCCCATTATAACCCAACCGCGTAAGGAACACAAAAATCCGGGAACATAACACCGATATGACGGAAACTAGGGCGGCAAGAGTGGAACAAAACACTAGGCGAGAGGCCGAGCCTTCCACCCTTTACCAAGTATATAGATGCATTAAGATAACAAGATAATATAATGATAACCCAACAAGTAAATAGATGTTCCAACAAGGAACGGGCTCCAATCTTCACCTGCAACTAGCAACGCTATAAGAGGGGCCGAGCAAAGCGGTAACATAGCCAATCAACGGTTTGCTAGGACATGGTGGGTTAGAGGTTTGACATGGCAATTTGGGAGGCTTGAAAGCAAGTGGTAGGCATCGTAGCAATGGCATAGCAAAAGAGCGAGCAAACTAGCATAGCAAAGATAGTAGTGATTTCGAGGGTATGATCATCTTGCCTGCACAGTTGTCAGAGTTGACTGGATCCTCGAAAGCAAACTCAACGGGCTCCTCGTTAGCGAACTCGTCTCCTGGCTCTACCCAAACAAGACAAACAAGCAACAAGGGCACAATCAACCACATGCAAACTCAAACAACACGATGCAAAGATGATATGCTATGCTGGATGCGATGCGGGATGCAAAATGCAAGATATGACAGGAAATGCATGAACCTGGCCTCAAATTGGAAATCCAAGTGTGCCACTGGAAAGATGAGATGAAATCGCTTGAAAACGATATATATAGAACGCCTGAATCAGAGTTACGGTTTGGAAATGGCAAGCGATTCAAAAATGACACCGGTGTGCGATTTACAGCAAGTAGGCATCTAAATGCAACAAAATGAACATGCTACAGCACCCAAACATGACAGCATAATACATGGCAGGGATGCACACAAGATGCTTAAAAAAAGTCTAGCACTGAGCTACGGCAATTCATCTATTAACAGGTTCAAACAAGCATGGCAAAAATGCATATGGCAAACAGATCTAAGACTTAGTGAAATTAACACTTGTCTGGAATTTCAGATCAGGTAGCCCTCTTCGGAGCAACAAAACTACATGCTACAGGATCTGAACATGGCAAAGTAAAACATAGCATGGAGCTACTCAAAGAGCTTAACAAAAGTCCCTTAGTGACCTTGAGCCAAAAGGGATCATAAAATACAATTGCAAGCATGTGAACATAGCAAAAACATAATCAGTTTTCAGACTTTGTGAAAAACTGACACATGCTGAAATATAACTCAAGTAAGCATGTTTACAAGATCGATGCACTCACTACGGTGCAAGTCATGGCAAGACAAGCATACACCCATCAAGAAGGAACAAAATGCAAGCTAGACATGGCAAGAACAATAGCATAGCATGCATGGATCAACTACAACATCAACGGCAAAAGTGCCAACAAGTTGACAATCTGCCCAGATTCACAAAGTAGCAAAAGTAGAGCTCGATTGACTCAAGCTAGGGTCCTCCATAATTGCAAACAAATACATGGATGGATAGAGCACTACAATATTAACAAAACATCCTTACTGATCATCCTCAAAAGAGGCACGGATCACTAGGAAACAACATGAACATATGGCATCATGAGATAAACAGATCAAGGACTTAGTGGAATTGCTAAGTCCCTGAAAACAGAATTAGCAAGTGCACATCTTTGCAAGCTTGGACAAGTCACCACACATATCACAAAAATACATGGGTTGCACCTCTGGAAAGATGAAAAAACCCTTAACAAAACACATGTAGAGCATCAGGGCATATCATGCACACATTAATCATGGCAAAAATGACAAAAAAGCTAAACGGAGTAGCAGATCTGACAATAATCTCAAGTAGCCCTCTTCTAACAGAATTTCGAGCATCAAGATGAGCTCAAATGAAAATGATGCAATGGAATGAAATGATGTACTCTATGAGGTGAACATTTTGATATGCTATATGCATGAATCGGAGCTACGGATGCAAAGTTACAGAGCCACGAACATGAGCACTTGGATCTGCAAAAATCGGGACTTAGAGAAAAAAAGACCACCTAGGGTTTCACTGTTCACGGATCTAGATCTCGCGCACTGTAGCACGGCGGCGCACACTGTAGCACGGCGGGGACAAGGACGGCGGCCGGCGAGGGCGAGGTCGCCGGTGGCCGGGGGCGGCGGCGCAGGGGCCCGCGGCGCCGGAGGCACCGGGCGGC
>NC_041392.1:589121610-589130964 GCF_002162155.2 Triticum dicoccoides | reverse complement strand
GCGAAGTGGGCACGACCCCACGTGGCGGCACGCGATTGGGCGGCTTTGGCGGCCGGACGTGTCCGGTTAGGCGGCGGACATGTCCAGCGGCGGCGGAGAGATTTTTTAGGGTTAGGGGGGAGGATCCGCAAATTTGGAATGGGGGTGTATATATAGGCATAGGGGGAGCTAGGAGAGTCCAAATGAGGTGCGGTTTTCGGCAACGCGATCGTGATCGAACGATCTAGATGATGGAGAAGACTTAGGTGGGTTTTGGGCCAAATTGGAGGGGTGTTGGGCTGCAACACACACGAGGCCTTTTCGGTCCCTCGGTTAACCGTTGGAGTATCAAACGAAGTCCAAATGATACGAAACTTGACAGGCGCTCTACCGGTACTAAACCAAGGCCGCTTGGCAAGTCTTGGTCCAATCCGGAAATGTTTAATCCCCACACATGAAAGAAAGGTAGAAATGACCACCGGAGGAGAACGAAGCGCCGGAATGCAAAACGGACAACGGGGAAAATACTCGAATGCATGAGACAAACACGTATGCAAATACAATGCACATGATGACATGATATGAGATGAATGACAATGACAACAACACACGGAGGAAAAACCCGAACCCGAGGAAATAAACTAACTTAACGCCGGAAACGGCAAGAGTTGGAGTACAAATTGGGAAAGTTACATCCGGGGTGTTACATAGCTTCACGGTCGGAATGGTGTGACCACTTGACTTTGAGGAATTTGATTGACTTGTTACGAGTCTTGCGTTTGGTCTCTTCAAGAATAGCAACTGGGTGCTCACGATATGAGAGATCTTCTTGGAGCTCAATGTCCTCGAAGTTGACGGTGCGGTCAGGAGTCTTGAAGCACTTTCGGAGCTGAGAGACATGGAACACGTCATGAACATTTGCAAAGTTTGAAGGAAGCTCGAGTTGATAGGCGAGATCGCCTCTCTTGCTGACAATCTTGAAAGGTCCCACGTATCTGGGGCAAGCTTCCCTTTGATACCGAAGCGACGAGTACCTTTCATAGGAGAGACGCAGAGGTAAACATGATCTCCGATCTCGAAAGCCAAATCACGGTGCTTACTGTCATAGTAGCTCTTCTGACGGGATTGGGCTGCTTTGAGGTTATCTCGAATGACTTTGCACATTTCCTGTGCCTCTGTGATTAAGTCATTTCCGAGAAGCTGGCGTTCACCGGTTTCACACCAGTTGAGAGGGGTACGACACTTCCTGCCATACAGGATTTCAAATGGGGCCTTGCCCGAACTTGCTTGAAAACTGTTGTTGTAGGAGAATTCAGCATAAGGAAGACAATCCTCCCACTTCATGCCGAAGGAGATCACACAAGCCCTGAGTATATCTTCAAGAATATGGTTGACACGCTCGACTTGACCGCTAGTTTGAGGATGGAAAGCTGTGCTGAAGAAGATGTTGGTGCCCATGGCCTTCTGAAAAGAATCCCAAAACTTGGAGGTAAAGATGCTGCCACGGTCTGAAGAGATCACTTGTGGAATACCGTGCAGAGAGACAATACGAGAGGTATAGAGTTCCGCCAATTGAGCTGCAGTGATCGACTCTTTGATAGGCAGAAAGTGAGCCACTTTGGTGAGTTTATCGGTGACAACGAATATAGCATCATTGCCACGCTTGGACTTTGGAAACCCAGTCACGAAGTCCATCTCAATGTGGTCAAACTTCCATTCAGGAATGGCAAGAGGTTGGAGGAGACCTGCTGGCCTTTTGTGTTCTGCCTTCACTCTTTTGCAGATATCACATTCATTCACGAATTGAGCGATCTCGAGCTTCATTCGAGTCCACCAATAAGCTTGCTTGAGGTCCTGATACATCTTCGTGCTCCCAGGGTGGATGGAGAGGAGAGAATTGTGAGCCTCGTTCATGATCACTTTACGAAGTTCACCTTTGGGTACAACAATACGATCCTCGAAGAAGAGAGTGTCCTTGTCATCAAGGCGGTAGCACTTGTACTTGGGTTGACTCTTGGCAATCCCAATCTTCACCTTTTTCACCATAGCATCAAGAAGCTGGGCTTGGCGAATTTGATCTTCCAAGGTAGGAGAGACTTGAAGGTTGGCGAGGAAACCTTGAGGAACAACTTGCAGATTAAGCTTGCGGAAAGCTTCACAAAGCTCGGGTTGATAAGGCTTGAGAATAAGACTGTTGCAGTAAGCTTTCCTGCTCAATGCGTCAGCAATCACATTGGCCTTGCCTGGAGTATACTCGATACTCGGATTATACTCTTGAATCATTTCGACCCATCGAGTCTGCCTGAGGTTGAGATTAGGCTGAGTGAAGATGTACTTGAGACTCTTGTGGTCAGTGAAAATGTCCACTTTTCTTCCCAATAAGAGATGTCTCCAAGTCAAAAGAGCGTGCACAACTGCCGCCAACTCGAGATCATGAGTGGGGTAGTTCTTCTAGTTGGGCTTCAACTAGCGAGAGGTATAAGCAACAACTTTCTTCTCTTGCATCAATAGTGCGCCAAGACCTTGGAGAGAGGCATCACAAAAGACCTCGTACGGCTTGGATTCATCAGGCGGAGTCATAACTGGAGCAGTGATCAATTTCTGTTTCAAAGTGTTGAAAGCAATGTCACACTCCGGAGACCAAACGTACTTGACGTGCTTCTGAAGAAGATTTGAGAGAGGCTTTGCGATCTTAGAAAAGTTTTCAACGAATCTTCGGCGGTAGCTTGCGAGACCGAGGAAGCTACGGAGTTGCTTCACGTTCTGAGGAGGTTCCCAATTCACAATTGCAGACACCTTCTCAGGATTCACTGCAATGCCCTTGGCAGAGATGATATGACCAAGATAAAGAACCTCATCGAGCCAAAATTCGCACTTGGAGAACTTGGCGTAGAACTTGTGTTCCCTCAACTTATCGAGTACCAAACGCAAGTGCTTGGCATGATCTTCCTTGTTCTTTGAGAAAACCAAAATGTCGTCGAGATAGACCAAAACGAAGTCATTGGTGTAGGCATTGAAGATGAAGTTCATCATGCGAGAGAACGTCGGAGGAGCGTTGATGAGGCCAAAAGACATGACAGTGTATTCATATGAACCAAACCTTGTCCTGAAGGCCGTCTTGGGAATATCTTGCTCACGGATTCGAATCTGATGATAACCCATACGGAGATCAAGCTTGGAGAACACTCGAGCACCTTTGAGTTGTTCGAACAGCTCATTGATGTTGGGAAGTGGGTATTTGTTCTTGATGGTCTTCTTGTTCACTGGACGGTAATCAACACAAAGTCGGTCCGTTCCATCCTTCTTCTTCACAAAAAGAACACCACAACCCCACGGAGAAGAACTAGTCCGGATGAGACCCATTTTCTCTTGAATATCGAGTTGCTTCTTCAGCTCCTTCAACTCTTCAGGTCCGAGCTTGTAAGGACGTTTGCACACAGGTTCCGTGCCAGGCTCAAGATCAATAACGAATTCAACTGACCGGTGCGGAAGCATTGCTGGAAGCTCTTCTAGAAAGATGTCTTGATATTCGCAAACGACTAGAATTTGCGAGATGGCATCCAATTCACCCTTCTCATTGAGAGAAAACAGACAGATGGTATTATCCCGAGCGGCAAAGACAATTACATCCTCAGACGAATGAGTCAATTGAATCTGCCTGGCTGCACAATCAAGCTGAGCCTTGTGCTTAGAAAGCCAATCCATCCTGAGAATAAGATCAATATCCGAGTTACCAAGAACAATTGGGTAAGAAAGGAACTTGTAGTCGCCCAATGTGATAGTAACCTCCGGGATGCAGGTGTTAGCTGTCATCTGCTTGCCCGGTGACACAATTTGCAAGGAACTTTGCAGATACTGATAATCACACTCATACTTTGATGCAAAAGGTTTGGAAATGAAGCAATGCGATGCACCCGTGTCAAAAAGAACTTTTGCTGGAATATCATTAACAGGAAGGTTACCCATGATGACATCTGGTGAGTCCTCTGCCTGAGCTGCATTCACCATATTGACCTTGGCAAACTTGGGGTTATGCTTGACCACAGATGTACTTGCCGATCTGACAGGAGGAGGAGGCGGAAGACGCCTCTGGTTGAAACACTTGTTGGCATAGTGACCCTTCTGTTGGCACTTGTTGCACGTGACCTCTGAAAGCGGACGGTGATACGGAGCACTCGATCTTGGAGGTTGAGACGAAGTCTTGTTCTAAAAGCCAGGGTTGGGTGGGTCGGAAGAACCACCGCCACCTTTGCTCTTCTGCTGATACGGCTGATGGAACGGAGGAGGAGGAAGCCAATACTTCTGCTGCTTGGCCACTTGAGTAGAGGAAGAAGGAGTAACATCTCTGGCTCTCTTCTTGGAAGCATCACACCTCAACTGAGCAGCCTCTTGCTTCAGTGCCATGTTGTATAACTCATCGTATCTCAAGGGCTCGAAGAGAACAAGAGCTAGCTGAATTTCTTCTCTGAGACCACCCCTGAACTGATATATCATGCTCTTCTCATCAGGGACGTCCTGCTTGGCAAAGCGGGCGAGCTTCTGGAACAACTTGTTGTAGTCATAGACAGACAAAGAGCCTCGCTTCAGATTGCGGAATTCCTCACGCTTACTTTCAACCACGCTTTGAGGGATATGATGAGCTCGGAAATCTCGACGGAAATCATCCCAAGTGATAACACGTCCACCTCTGGAATCCTTGTACTGCTGGAACCATTCTGGAGCTTGATCTTTGAGTTGGAAGGAAGCGAACTTAACAAAGTCCTCAGGTCTGACGTTACTGCACTCGAAATGCTTGCACAGATCCACTAGCCAATCGTCAGCATCGGTTGCCTCAACACAATTGCTGAAAGTCTTTGGCCCATTAGCAAGGAACTGGTTAAGTGAAGCAAAGTGATTCTGATTGCTGCCTTGATTCCCTTGACTGCCTTGATTGCGCTCTTGGAGAATTTGCATGATCAACTATGTGTTTGCATTGGTTGCGGCCATCACAGCTTGCCATGCCTCTGGAGGAGGTGGAGTTGGTGGCGGATCAGGATTCGGAGTCATGCGCGTTGGAGGAGCCATCCTGAAGAGGTTGACCACCATTAGCACATTGACAGACAATATTGAAGCTGAATCCAACGGAATGAAAATTGCAACATATAGTCTTCACATCCGAACAAAATGAACGAATGCATTCCTCTTAAAATGGTCACATATCCATAAATTGACAAGCCACGTAGAATTAAGGTAGAGAAATAAATCAACAAGGTACAGATCAAGAACGAATAATCGGTAAGAAATCCCACTCTCAAACCAATATCCATGGAAGAAGAACTAGAGCTACAAGAATTCCCACCTATGAAACTCCCGAACCTTTCCGGTTATGCAATCAGGTGTTGGGGATACAGGGGAAGCATAATATCTCACCCAAACTAGCAATTCCTACATCCAGCTGTATCCATCCTTCAACACATAACCAAGAAACCTTCGGAAACCATCTACCTCAACCTTCGAAAAGCATCCGTTATACAAGTTATGGCGATACTCCCGAACTCCCGCCCCAGTACTGGGTGGCGTTGAGGTTATCTCACCAACGAACTGCATAAAAGAGATTTTCGATGTCGGCGTACTAAACTCAGGTATTCCAGAACTGCAACGATTAAATTATGATGACAACACCTCAGAGCTCAACTCCCCGGGACACTTCCACTAAATCCCTGACAGGAGGCACGAAGACAATGTTCTCATCATAAAACCATCGGAACGATTCCAAGATACCCGCGTGATCCTAAATTTTTTTTAGTGAAATTTGAGAAGAGAAGAGTCAAAACTCTACGTCAGGATGCCTTACCAGAGTGATGAGGAGACTGGGAAGTAAAAAGAATTCCTAAACTCTCCTATATATAATTCCTAAAGACTCAAAACATTTTTCTAGACACAACTCAGCCGCTAAAAACGATCAAGCAATGGGGCTCCTAAGGTCGGGGAAGGCTCTGATACCAACTTGTAACACCCTCGATGCGACTATAGCTCCCACGTGTCGAGGTACGACTTAGAGACATAATCGCATTGAAGGCATATCTCGCCAGTTAGGCAATCTTCACAACATCCCATGTAATATAAATAATAAAGGGGAGATAACATAGTTGGCTTACACTCGCCATGTCAATCAAGTACATAAATAACATTACATCATCCAAACACTCATGGCCCGACTACGGCGCCAAAATAAAAGATAACCCAACATGCGACACGGTCCCAATCACCCCCAACTAGGCACCACTACTGATCATCGGGAAAGGAAACATAGTAACGTTGAGAGTCTTCGTCGAACTCCCACTTGAGCTCAAGTGCGTCTCTTGGAGCGGAATCATCAGGCCTTGCATCTGGTGTAATAGTAATCTGTGAGCCACAGGGACTCAGCAATCTCACACCCTCGCGATCAAGACTATTTAAGCTTATAGGTAAGGCAAGGTAAAATATGAGTGGAGCTGCAGCAAGCGACTAGCAAGTATGGTGGCTAACTTATTCGCAAAAGAGAGCGAGAAGAGGAGGCAAAGCGCGAGCGAGAAACTAGAGAGAAACCTGCGCAAACATTACTCCAACATCGTGTCCGCTTCCCGGACTCCGCCGAGAAGAGGCCATCACGGTAAAACACTCAGTTAATTCATTTTAATTAAGTTAAGGTTCAAGTTATCTACAACCGGACATTAACAAATTCCCATCTGCCCATAACCGCGGGCACGGCTTTCGAAAGTTCAATCCCTGCAGAGGAGTCCCAACTTAGCCCATGACAAGCTCGCACGGTCAACGAAGGAATAGACCTCCTCCCAAGACATTCCGATCAGACTCGGTATCTCGCTTACTCAAGACACTTCGACAGGTTAAAATAAGACCAGCAACACCGCCCGAATGTGCCGAACAAATCCCGATAGGAGCTGCACATATCTCGTTCTCAGGGCACACTCAGATGAGCGCTCCATACAACTAAAACCAAACCTCGAGTTTCCCTGAGGGGGCGCTCCACAGGACTCTAGTTTGGACCAACACTCAGAGGAGCACTAGCCCGGGGGGGTTTAAAATAAGATGACCCTCGGGCTCCGGAAACCCAAGGGAAAAAGTGGCTAGGTGGCAAATGGTAAGACCAATGTTGGGCATTGCTGGAAAAGCTTTAATCAATGCGAAATATCAAGGGGTTCCCATTATAACCCAACCGCGTAAGGAACACGAAATCCGGGAACATAACACCGATATGACGGAAACTAGGGCGGCAAGAGTGGAACAAAACACTAGGCGAGAGGCCGAGCCTTCCACCCTTTACCAAGTATATAGATGCATTAAGATAACAAGATAATATAATGATAACCCAACAAGTAAATAGATGTTCCAACAAGGAACGGGCTCCAATCTTCACCTGCAACTAGCAACGCTATAAGAGGGGCCGAGCAAAGCGGTAACATAGCCAATCAACGGTTTGCTAGGACATGGTGGGTTAGAGGTTTGACATGGCAATTTGGGAGGCTTGAAAGCAAGTGGTAGGCATCGTAGCAATGGCATAGCAAAAGAGCGAGCAAACTAGCATAGCAAAGATAGTAGTGATTTCGAGGGTATGATCATCTTGCCTGCACAGTTGTCAGAGCTGACTGGATCCTCGAAAGCAAACTCAACGGGCTCCTCGTTAGCGAACTCGCCTCCTGGCTCTACCCAAACAAGACAAACAAGCAGCAAGGGCACAATCAACCACGTGCAAACTCAAACAACACGATGCAAAGATGTTATGCTATGCTGCATGCGATGCGGGATGCAAAATGCAAGATATGACAGCAAATGCATGAACCTGGCCTCAACTTGGAAATACAAGTGTTCCAATGGAAAGATGAGATGAAATCGCTTGAAAACGATATAAAGAACGCCAGAATCGGAGTTACGGTTTGAAAATGGCAAGCGATTCAAAAATGACACCGATCTGCGATTTACAGCAAGTAGGCATCTAAATGCAACGAAATGAACATGCTACAGCACCCAAACATAACAACATAATAAATGGCAGGGATGCACACAAGATGCTTAACAAAAGTCTAGCACTGAGCTACGGCCAATTCATCCATTAACAGCTTCAAACAAGCATGGCAAAAATGCATATGGCAAACAGATCTCAGACTTGGTGAAATTAACACTTGTCTGGAATTTCAGATCAGGTAGCCCTCTTCGGAGCAACAAAACTACATGCTACAGGATCTGAACATGGCAAAGTAAAACATGGCATGGAGCTACTCAAAGAGCATAACAAAAGTCCCTTAGTGACCTTGAGCCAAAATGGATCAGAAAATACAATTGCAAGTATGTGAACATAGCAAAAACATAATCAGTTTTCAGACTTAGTGAAAAACTGACACATGCTGAAATATAACTCAAGTAGGCATGTTTACGAGCTCGATGCACTCACTACGGTGCAAGTCATGGCAATACAAGCATACACCCATCAAGAAGGAACAAAATGCAAGCTAGACATGGCAAGAACAATAGCATAGCATGCATGGATCAACTACAACATCAACGGCAAAATTGCAAACAAGTTGACAATCTGCCCAGATTCACAAAGTAGCAAAAGTAGAGCTCGATTGACTCAAGCTAGGGTCCTCCATAATTGCAAACAAATACATGGATGGATAGAGCACTACAATATTAACAAAACATCCTTACTGATCATCCTCAAAAGAGGCACGGATCACTAGGAAACAACATGAACATATGGCATCATGAGATAAACAGATCAAGGACTTAGTGGAATTGCTAAGTCCCTGAAAACAGAATTAGCAAGTGCACCACTTTGCAAGCTTGCACAAGTCACCACACATATCACAAAAATACATGGGTTGCACCTCTGGAAAGATGAGAAAACCCTTAACAAAACACATGTAGAGCATCAGGGCATATCATGCACACATTAATCATGGCAAAAATGACAAAAAGCTAAACGGAGTAGCAGATCTGACAATAATCTCAAGTAGCCCTCTTCTAACAGCATTTAGGGCATCAAGATGAGCTCAAATGAAAATGATGCAATGGAATGAAATGATGTACTCTCTGAGATGAACATTTTGATATGCTAGATGCATGAATCGAAGCTACGAATGCAAAGTTACAGAGCCACGAACATGAGCACTTGGATCTGCAAAAAATCGGGACTTAGAGAAAAAAAGACCACCTAGGGTTTCACTGTTCACGGATCTAGATCTCGCGCGCTGTAGCACGGCGGCGCGCACTATAGCACGGCAAGGACAAGGACGGGGGCGGCGGTGCAGGGGCCCACGGCGGCCGGATCTTGCGGCGCCGGAGGTACCGGGCGGCGGGCAGAGGCGAGGGCCGGCGGGCAGAGGCGAGGTCCGAGCC
>NC_041392.1:589107484-589121034 GCF_002162155.2 Triticum dicoccoides | reverse complement strand
GGGCCCGCGCGGGTGGCGGCGCGGCGAAGTGGGCACGCCCCCACGTGGCGGCGCGCGATTGGGCTGCTTTGGCGGCCGGACGTGTCCGGTTAGGCGGCGGACATGTCCGGCGGCGGCGGGGAGATTTTTTTAGGGTTAGGGGGGAGGATCCGCGAATTTGGAATGGGGGTGTATATATAGGCATAGGGGGAGCTAGGAGAGTCCAAATGAGGTGCGGTTTTTGGCCACGCGATCGTGATCGAACGATCTAGATGATGGAGAAGACTTAGGTGGGTTTTGGGCCAAATTGGAGGGGTGTTGGGCTGCAACACACACGAGGACTTTTCGGTCCCTTGGTTAACCGTTGGAGTATCAAACGAAGTCCAAATGATACGAAACTTGACAGGCGGTCTACCGGTAGTAAACCAAGGCCGCTTGGCAAGTCTCGGTCCAATCCGAAAATGTTTAATCCCCACACACGAAAGAAAGGTAGAAATGACCACCGGAGGAGAACGAAGCGCCGGAATGCAAAACGGACAACGGGGAAAATACTCGAATGCATGAGACAAACACGTATGCAAATGCAATGCACATGATGACATGATATGAGATGCATGACAATGACAACAACACACGGAGGCAAAACCCGAACCCGAGGAAATAAATTATCTTAACGCCGAAAACGGCAAGAGTTGGAGTACAAATTGGGAAAGTTACATCCGGGGTGTTACATAGCTTCACGGTCGGAATGGTGTGACCACATGACTTTGAGGAATTTGATTGACTTGTTACGAGTCTTGCGTTCGGTCTCTTCAAGAATAGCAACTGGGTGCTCATGATATGAGAGATCTTCTTGGAGCTCAATGTCCTCGAAGTTGACGGTGCGATCAGGAGTCTTGAAGCACTTTCGGAGCTGAGAGACATGGAACACGTCATGAACATTTGCAAAGTTTGAAGGAAGCTCGAGTTGATAGGCGAGATCGCCTCTCTTGCTGACAATCTTGAAAGGTCCCACGTATCTGGGGGCAAGCTTCCCTTTGATACCGCAGCGACGAGTACCTTTCATAGGAGAGACGCGGAGGTAAACATGATCTCTGATCTCGAAAGCCAAATCACGGTGCTTACTGTCATAGTAGCTCTTCTGACGGGATTGGGCTGCTTTGAGGTTATCTCGAATGACTTTGCACATTTCCTGTGCCTCTGTGATTAAGTCATTTCCTAGAAGCTGGTGTTCAGCGGTCTCAGACCAGTTGAGAGGGGTTAGGCACTTCCTGCCATACAGGATTTCAAATGGGGCCTTGCCCGAACTTGCTTGAAAACTGTTGTTGTAGGAGAATTCAGCATAAGGAAGATAATCCTCCCACTTCATGCCGAAGGAGATTACACAAGCCCTGAGCATATCTTCAAGAATCTGGTTGACACGCTCGACTCGACCGCTAGTTTGAGGATGGAAAGTTGTGCTGAAGCGGATGTTGGTGCCCATGGCCTTCTGAAAAGAATCCCAAAACTTGGAGGTAAAGATGCTACCACGATCTGAAGAGATCACTTGAGGAATACCGTGCAGAGAGACAATTCGAGAGGTATAGAGTTCCGCCAATTGAGCTGCAGTGATTGACTCTTTGATAGGCAGAAAATGAGCCACTTTGGTGAGTTTGTCGATGACAACGAATATAGCATCATTGCCATGCTTGGACTTTGGAAACCCAGTCACGAAGTCCATTTCAATATGGTCAAACTTCCATTCTGGAATGGCAAGAGGTTGGAGGAGACCAGCTGGCCTTTGGTGTTCTGCCTTCACTCTTCTGCAGACATCACACTCGTTCACGAATTGAGCAATCTCGCGCTTCATTCGAGTCCACCAATAAGCTTGCTTGAGGTCCTGATACATCTTCGTGCTCCCAGGGTGGATGGAGAGGAGAGAATTGTGAGCCTCGTTCATGATCACTTTACGGAGGTCACCTTTGGGTACAACAATATGATCCTCGAAGAAGAGAGTATCCTTGTCATCAAGGCGGTAGCACTTGTACTTGGGTTGACTCTTGGCAATCCCAATCTTCACCTTTTTCACCATAGCGTCAAGAAGCTGAGCTTGTCGAATCTGGTCTTCCAAGGTAGGAGAGACTTGAAGGTTGGCGAGGAAACCTTGAGGAAAAACTTGCATATTAAGTTTGCGGAAAGCTTCACAAAGCTCGGGTTGATAAGGCTTGAGAATCAGACTGTTGCAATAAGCTTTCCTGCTCAATGCGTCAGCAATCACATTGGCCTTGCCTGGAGTATACTCGATACTCAGATTATACTCTTGAATCATTTCGACCCATCGAGTCTGCCTGAGGTTGTGTAACGCCCTCGATGCAGCTATAGCTCCCACGTGTCGAGGCACGACTTAGAGACATAACCGCATTGAAAGCAATGCCGCAAGTTAGGCAATCATCACAAACATCCCATGTAATAAGTAATAAAGGGGAGATACATAGTTAGCTTACACTCACCACGTCACATCAAAGTACATAAATAGCATCCATCATTCAAACACTCATGGCCCGACTACGGCGCCAAAATAGAAAAGAACCCAACATGCGACAAGGCCCTGAATCGAACCCCAACTAGGCACCACTACTGATCATCAGGAAAAGACACGTAGTAACGCTGAGAGTCCTCGTCGAACTCCCACTTGAGCTCGTACTCGTCACCTGGAGCGGAATCACCTGGACCTGCATCTGGAGTTATAGTAATCTGTGAGCCACAGGGACTCAGCAATCTCGCACCCTCGCGATCAAGACTATTTAAGCTTATAGGAAGGATAAGGCAAGTATATGTGGAGCTGCAGCAAGCGACTAGCATATATGGTGGCTAACTTATACGCAAAAGAGAGCGAGAAGAGGAGGCAAAGCACGAGCGAGAATCTAAAGGAACAATCCTGCGCAAGCATAACTCCAACACCGTGTCCACTTCCCGGACTCCGCCGAGAAGGGGCCATCACGGTAACACACACAGTTGATTCATTTTAATTAAGTTTAGTTCAAGTTATCTACAACCGGACATTAACAAATTCCCATCTGCCCATAACCGCGGGCACGGCTTTCGAAAGTTCAATCCCTGCAGGGGAGTCCCAACTTAGCCCATGACAAGCTCTCACGGTCAACGAAGGAATAGACCTCCACCCAAGACACACCGATCAGACTCGGTATCCCGGTACAACAAGATGATTCGACAGGTTAAAACTAGACCAGAAACACCGCCCGAATGTGCCGACAAATCCCGATAGGAGCTGCACATATCTAGTTCTCAGGGCACACTCAGATGAGCAATCCGTACAACTAAAACCAAACCTCGAGTTTCCCCGAGGTGGCGCTGCACAGGGCTCTAGTTCGGACCAACACTCAGAGGAGCACTAGCCCGTGGGGGGCTAAAATAAAGATGACCCTCGGGCTCCGGAAACCCAAGGGAAAAAGAGGCTAGGTGGCAAATGGTAAAACCAATGTTGGGCATTGCTGGAAAAGCTTTAATCAAGGCGAACTATCAAGGGGTTCCCATTATAGCCCAACCGCGTGAGGGACGCAAAATCCGGGAACATAACACCGATATGACGGAAACTAGGGCGGCAAGAGTGGAACAAAACACTAGGCGAGAGGCCGAGCCTTCCACCCTTTACCAAGTATATAGATGCATTCAGATAACATAGCAATATAATGATATCCCAACAAGTAAATAAATGTTCCCACAAGGAACGGCTCCAATCTTCACCTGCAACTAGCAACGCTATAAGAAGGGCTGAGCAAAGCGGTAACATAGCCAATCAACGGTTTGCTAGGACAAGGTGGGTTAGAGGTTCAACATGGCAATTGGAAGGTGACAAGCAAAAGGTAGGCATCATAGCATTGGCATAGCAAGAGCGAGCAAACTAGCATAGCAAAGATAGTAGTGATTTCGAGGGTATGATCATCTTGCCTGCAAAGCTGTCAGAGTTGACTGGATCCTCAAAAGCAAACTCAATGGGCTCCTCGTTAGTGAACTCGTCTCCCGGCTCTACCCAAACAAGACAAACAAGCAACTAGGATACAATCAACCACGTGCAAGCTCAAACAATAAGATGCAAAGATGACATGCTATGCGGGATGCGATGCGGGATGCAAAATGCAAGACATGACAGGAAATGCATGAACCTGGCCTCAACTTGGAAAACCAAGTGTGCCACTGGAAATAGGGGATGAAATCGCTTGAAAACGATATAAAGATCATCGGAATCGGAGTTACGGTTTGGAAATGGCAAGCGTTTTAAGATATGACACCGGTCTGCGATTTACAGCAAGTAGGCATCTAAATGCAATGAAATGAACATGCTACAGCCACCCAACATGACAACAAAATATATGGCAGGGGTGCACACAAGATGCTTAACAAAAGACTAGCACTGAGCCACGGCCAATTCATCCATTATGAGGTTCAAACAAGCATGGCAAAAACGCAAATGCAAAACAGATTCCAGACTTAGTGAAATTAACACTTGTCTGAAATTTCAGATCATGAAGCCCTCTTCGGAGCAGCAAAACAACAAGATACATGACCTGATTATGACAAATAAGAACATGGCATGGAGCTACTCAACAAGCTTAACAAAAGACCCAAAGTGACCTGGGGCCAAAAGGGTTCACAAAATATTCTAACGAGCACACGAACATAGCTCAAACACAATCAGTTTTCAGACTTAGTGAAAACTGAGACATGCTGAAATATAACTCACGAAGGCATGTAAACGAGCTTGATGCACTCACTAAGGTGCAAGTCATGTCAAGGCAAGCATACATCCATTAAGAAGGCACAAAATTCTAGCTAGAAATGGCAAGAACAATGACATAGCATGCACGGATCAACTACAATAGCATCGGCAAAATCGCAAACGAGTTGACGATCTGCCCAGATTCACCACGAAGCAAAAGTAGAGCTCGATTGACTCAAGCTAGGGTGCTCTATAATTGCAAGTAAAGACATGTATGGATAGATCATAACATGATTAACAAAACTCCTTTACTGATCATCCTCAAAAGAGGCACGGATCACTAGGAAACAAGCTGAACATATGGCATCATGAACTAAATAATCCCAGACTTAGTGAAAACAACCAAGTCCCTGAAAACAGATTTACCGGGTGCCTCTCTTTGCAAGCTTGCACAAGTCACCACACACATCCTAAAAATTCATGGGTTGCACCTCTGGAAAGAAGACAAAATGCTTAACAAAACATATGAAGGACACACAAGCATATCATGCACACAACAATCATGGCAAAAATGACAAAAGTCTAAGATGAACTAGCATATCTGACAAATATCTCACGAAGCCTCCTTCTAGTAGCATTTCGGGCATCAAAATGAACTCAAATGAAAATGATGCAATGGAATGAAATGATGTACTCGTCGAGACGCACATTTTGATATACTATATGTCCAAAACGGAGCTACGGATGCAGAGATATGGCCGGTCAAAGTTAGCGCAAAAATTAGGGTTCGGGAGCGAAAAGTCAACCGAGATGATTTTAGATCTGAGATCCAGATCGTGCACGCAGAACGAGGTACGCCGGAGTTGGACTTGAAGCTTGCCGGAGTTGAGGTCGAGGTCACCGGAGACGCGGGATCCGGCCGGTTCGACGTAGAGGACGACGGGGCAGCGGCCATGGTGCGGTTCCCGAGGCCGGCGGCGGTGGCGCGGCGCCGGCTCGGGCAGGGGCGCGCGCCGGTGGGTGGAGAGGCGGCGCGTCGGCGGCGGCTGCTCCGGCCACCGGAGCCGGAAGAGACGGCGGTGCTTCGGGCAGGAGGCGGCGGCGCGGACCGGGTTGCGCGGGGGCCCGACTTGGGCTTCGCGGGCCGGCGGCTCGGCTGGCGGCGGCGACTGCCACTTGTCGCGTCGTGGTTGGCGGAGGCGGGCGGCGGCGGACGCGTCCGGCCGGGGGCGGACGTGTCTGTCGATGGCGGGGATGCTTTTTTTTAGGGTTGGACGGGGAGAGATCCGAGATCCGAAAACGGGGGGGCTATTTATAGGCATAAGTGGAGCTAGGAGAGTCCAAATGAGGTGCGGTTTTTGGCCACGCGATCGTGATCGAACCCTCTAGATGATGGAGCAGAGTTTGGTGGGTTTTGGGCCAAATTGGAGGGGTGTTGGGCTGCAACACACATGAGGCCTTTTCGGTCCCTCGGTTAACCGTTGGAGTATCAAACGAAGTCCAATTGATACGAAACTTGACAGGCGGTCTACCGGTAGTAAACCAAGGTCGCATGGCAAGTCTCGGTCCAATCCGGAAATGTTTAATCCCCACACACGAAAGAAAGCTAGAAATGACCACCGGAGGAGAACGAAGCGCCGGAATGCAAAACGGACAACGGGGAAAATGCTCGAATGCATGAGATGAACACGTATGAGAATGCAATGCACATGATGACATGATATGAGATGCATGAACAGGAAAACAGCACACGGAGACAAAGACCCGAACCCGAGAAATAAATATAACTTAACGCCGGAAACGACAAGAGTTGGAGTACAAATTGGGAAAGTTATATCTGGGGCGTTATAGGTTGAGATTAGGCTGAGTGAAGATGTACTTGAGACTCTTGTGGTCAGTGAAAATGTCCACTTTTCTTCCCAATAAGAGATGTCTCCAAGTCAAAAGAGCATGCACAACTGCCGCCAACTCGAGATCATGAGTGGGGTAGTTCTTCTCATTAGGCTTCAACTGGCGAGAGGTATAAGCAACAACTTTCTTCTCTTGCATCAATATTGCGCCAAGACCTTGGAGAGAGGCATCACAAAAGACCTTGTACGGCTTGGATTCATCAGGCGGAGTCATAACTAGAGCAGTGATCAATTTTTCTTTCAAAGTGTTGAAAGCAATGTCACACTCCGGAGACCAAACGTACTTGACGTGCTTCTGAAGAAGATTTGAGAGAGGCTTCGCGATCTTAGAAAAGTTTTCAACAAGTCTTCGGCAGTAGCTTGCGAGACTGAGGAAGCTACGGAGTTGCTTCACGTTCTGAGGAGGTTCCCAATTCACAATTGCAGACACCTTCTCAGGATTCACCGCAATGCCCTTGGCAGAGATGATATGACCAAGATAAAGAACCTCATCGAGCCAAAATTCACACTTGGAGAACTTGGCGTAGAACTTGTGTTCCCTCAACTTATCGAGTACCAAAGGCAAGTGCTTGGCATGATCTTCCTTGTTCTTTAAGAAAACCAGAATGTCGTCGAGATAGACCAAAACAAAGTCATTGGTGTAGGCGTTGAATATGAAGTTCATCATGCGAGAGAACGTCGGAGGAGCGTTGACGAGGCCAAAAGACATGACAGTGTATTCATATGAACCATAACTTGTCCTGAAAGCCGTCTTGGGAATATCTTGCTCACGGATTCGAATCTGATGATAACCCATATGGAGATCAAGCTTGGAGAATACTTGGGCACCTTTAAGTTGTTCGAACAGCTCGTTGATGTTGGGAAGTGGGTATTTGTTCTTGATGGTCTTCTTGTTCAATGGACGGTAATCGACACAAAGTCGGTCCGTTCCATCCTTCTTCTTCACAAAAAGAACACCACAACCCCACGGAGAAGAACTAGGCCGGATGAGAGCCATTCTCTCTTGAATATCAAGTTTCGTCTTCAGCTCCTTCAACTCTTCAGGTCCGAGCTTGTAAGGATGCTTGCACACAGGTTCCGTGCCAGGCTCAAGATCAATAACGAATTCAACTGGCCGATGCGGAGGCATTCCTGGAAGCTCTTCTGGAAAGGCGTCTTGATATTCGCAAACGACTGGAATTTGCGAGATAGCATCCAGTTCACCCTTCTCATTGAGAGAAAATAGACGGATGGTATCGTCATTCGCGGCAAAGACAATTACATCCTCAGACGAATGAGTCAATTGAATCTGCCTGGCTGCACAATCAAGCTGAGCCTTGTGCTTAGAAAGCCAATCCATCCCGAGAATAAGATCAATATCCGAGTTACCAAGAACCATTGGGAAAGCCAGAAACTTGAAATCACCCATCATGATAGAAATATCCGGGACTATTGAAGTAGCCCTCATAGACTTAGCCGGAGAAACCACTCCCATAGGTTTACCCAACATTTGCGAAACGAAGTCATGCTTGGAAACAAATGATCTTGACATGAAACAATGCGATGCACCAGTGTCAAAAAGAACTTTTGCAGGAAAAGAGTTAACTGGAAAGTTACCCATGATGACATCTGATGAGTCCTCTGCCTGAGCTGCATTCAGCAAGTTGACCTTAGCGTGCTTGGGGTTATGCTTGACCACAGTTGTACTTGCCGATCTCACAAGAGGAGGAGGAGGGAGACGCCTCTGGTTGAGACACTTGTTGGCATAGTGACCCTTCTGTTGGCACTTGTTCCACGTGACCTCTGAAAGCGGAGGGTGGTACGGAGCACTCGATCCTGGAGCTTGAGACGAAGTCTTGTTCTAAAAGCCAGGGTTGGGTGGGTGGGAAGATCCACTGGCACCTTTGCTCTTCTACTGATACGGCTGCCGGAACGGAGGAGTAGGAAGCCAATACTTCTGCTGCTTGGCCACTTGAGTAGAGGAAGAAGGAGTAGCATCTCTGACTCACTTCTTGGAAGCATCACACCTCAATTGAGCGGCCCCTTGCTTCAATGCCATGTTGTAGAACTCATCATACCTCAAGGGCTCAAAGAGAACAAGAGCTAGCTGAATTTCTTCTCTGAGACCACCCCTGAACTGGTATGTCATGCTCTTTCCATCAGGGACGTCCTGCTTAGCAAAGCGGGCGAGCTTCTGAAACAACTTGTTGTAGTCATAGACAGACAAAGAGCCTTGCTTCAGGTTGCGGAATTCCTCACGCTTGCTTTCAACCACACTCTGAGGGATATGGTGAGGTCTGAAATCTTGACGGAATTCATCCCAAGTGATCACACGTCCACCTCTGGAATCCTTGTACTGCTGGAACCATTCTACAGCTTGATCTTTGAGTTGGAAGGAAGCAAACTTGACGAAGTCCTCAGGCCTGACGTTACTGCACTCGAAATGCTTGCACAGATCCACGAGCCAATCGTCAGCATCGGTTGCCTCAACAGAATTGCTGAAAGTCTTTGACCCATTAGCAAGGAACCGGTTGAGTGTAGCAAAGTGATTCTGATTGTTGCCTTGGTTCCCTTGGTTGCCTTGATTTCGCTCTTGAAGAATTTGCATGATCAACTGTGTGTTTGCGTTGGTTGCGGCCATCACATGTTGCCATGCCTCCGGAGGAGGGGGAGGTGGTGGCGGATCTTGATTCTGATTCTGACTGGTGCTCTTAGCGGGAGCCAGCTTGAAGAGGTTGACCACCGTTAGCACATAGACAGATAAAATGAAGCTGAATCCAACGGAATGAAAAATGCAACATAAAGTCTTCACATCCGAACGAAATGAACGAATGCATTCCTCTTGAAATGGTCACATATCCATAAATTGAGAAGCCACGTAGAATTTAGGTAGAGAAATAAATCAACAAGGTACGGGTCAAGAACGAATACTCGGTAAGAAATCCCAATCTCAAACCAAATATTCATGGAAGAAGAATTAGAGCTACTAGAATTCCCACCTATGAAACTCCCGAACCTTTCCGGTTATGCAATCAGGTGTTGGGGATACAGGGGAAGCATAATATCTCACCCAAATCTAGCAAATCCTACATCCAGCTGTATCCATCCTTCAACACATAACCGAGAAAAACTTCGGAAACCATCTACCTCAACCTTCGAAAAGCATCTGTTATACAAGTTATGGCGATACTCCCGAACTCCCGCCCCAGTACTAGGTGGCGTCGAGGTTATCTCACCAACGAACTGCATAAAAGAGATTTTCGATGTCGGCGTTCTAAACTCAGGTATTCCAGAATTGCAACGATAAAATTATGACGACAACACCTCAGAGCTCAACTCCCCGGGACACTTCCACAAAACCCCTGATAGGAGGCACCAAGACAATGTTCTCATCATAAAACCATCGGAACGATTCCAGGATACCCGCGTGATCCTAAATTTTTTTTTAGTGAAATTTGAGAAGAAAGAGTCAAAACTCTACGTCAGGATGCCTTACCAGAGCGATGAGGAGACTGGGAAGTAAAAAAGAATTCCTAAACTCTCCGATATATAATTCCTAAATGACTCAAAACATTTTTCTAGACACAACTCGGCCGCTAAAAACGATCAAGCAATGGGGCTCCTAAGGTCGGGGAAGGCTCTGATTACCAACTTGTAACACCCTCGATGCGACTATATCTCCCACGTGTCGAGGCACAACTTAGAGGCATAATCGCATTGAAGGCATATGTCGCGAGTTAGGCACTCTTCACAACATCAAATGTAATATAAATAACAAAGGGGAGATAACATAGTTGGCTTGCACTCGCCACGTCAAACAAGTACATAAATAACATTACATCATCCAAACACTCATAGCCCGACTACGGTGCCAAAATAAAAGATAACCCAACAAGCGACACGGTCCCGATCACCATAACTGGGCACCACTACTGATCATCAGGAAAGGAAACATAGTATCGTTAAGAGTCCTCGTCGAACTCCCACTTGAGCTCAAGCGCGTCACCTGGAGCGGAATCAGCAGGCCCTGCATCTGGTGTAATAGTAATCTATGAGCCACAGGGACTCAGCAATCTCGCACCCTCGCGATCAAGACTATTTAACCTTATAGAAAAGGCAAGGTAAAATATGTGGGGCTGCAGCAAGCGACTAGCATATGTGATGGCTAAACTGTTCGCAAAAGAGAGCGAGGAGAGGAGGCAAAGCGCGAGCGAGAAACTAGAGAGCAACCTGCGCAAACATTACTCCAACACCGTGTCCACTTCCCGGACTCCGCCGAGAAGAGGCCATCATGGTAACACACTCAGTTGATACATTTTAATTAAGTTAAGGTTTAAGTTATCTACAACCGGACATTAACAAATTCTCATCTGCCCATAACCGCGGGCACGGCTTTCGAAAGTTCAAATCCCCGCAGGGGAGTCCCAACTTAGCCCATGACAAGCTCTCACGGTCAACGAAGGAATAGACCTCCTCCCGAGACGTTCCGATCAGACACGGTATCTCGGTTCTTCAAGACAACTCCAACAATGGTAAAACAAGTCCAGCAACACCACCCGCTGTGCCGACAGATCCCGATAGGAGCTGCACATATCTCGTTCTCAGGGCACACCGTATAAGCTAAGCATAAGGGAGCCAACGTAACCCAAGTTGCCAAGGGACGGCCCCGCACGATGCTCTAGGTTGGACCAACACTCAGAGGAGCACTGGCTCGGGAGGGTTTAAAATAAGATGACCCTTGAGTCCGCGAAACACAAGGGAAAAAGGATATGTGGCAAATGGTAAAACCAAGGATGGGCATTGCTGGAGGATTTTTATTCAAGGAGGACTGTCAAGGGGTTACCATTATAACCCAACCGCGTGAGGAACGCAAAATCCGGGAACATAACACCGATATGACGGAAACTAGGGCGGCAAGAGTGGAACAAAACACTAGGCGAGAGGCCGAGCCTTCCACACTTTACCGAATAGATGCATTAACATAACAAGATAATATAATGATATCCCAACAAGTAAATAATGTTCCAACAAGGAACAACCTCCAATCTTCACCTGCAACTAGCAACGCTATAAGAGGGGCTGAGCAAAGCGGTAACATAGCCAATCAACAGTTTGCTAGGACATGGTGGGTTAGAGGTTTGACATGGCAATTTGGGAGGCTTGAAAGCAAGTGGTAGGAATCGTAGCATTGGCATAGCAAAAGAGCGAGCATCTAGCATAGCAAAGATAGTAGTGATTTCGAGGGTATGATCATCTTGCCTGCAAAGTTGTCGGAGTTGACTGGATCCTCGAAAGCAAACTCAACGGGCTCCTCGTTGGCGAACTTGTCTCCCGGCTCTACCCAAACAAGACAAACAAGCAAACGGAACACAATCAACCACGTGCAAAGCTCAAACAATATGATGCAAAGATGATATGCTATGCGGGATGCGATGCGGGATGCATATGCAAGATGTGAAAAGGAATGCATGAACCTGGCCTCAACTTGGGAATCTAAGTGCGCCACTGGAAATATGAGATGAAATCGCTTGAAAACGATATAAAGAATGCCGGAATCGGAGTTACGGTTTGGAAATGGCAAGCAATTCAAATATGGCCACGTTCTGCGATTTACAGCAAGTAGCCATCTAAATGCAACAAGATGAACATGCTACAACACCCAAACATGGCATAAAAATACATGGCAGGATGCATTCAAGATGCTTAACAAAAGTCTAGCACTGAGCTACGGCCAATTCATCCATTAACAGGTTCAAACAAGCATGGCAAAAATGCATATGGTAAACAGATTTCAGACTTAGTGAAATTAACACTTGTCTGGAATTTCAGATCAGGTAGCACACTTCGGAGCAACAAAACTATATGCTACAGGAACTGAACATGGCAAAGTAAAGCATGGCATGGAGCTACTCAAAGAGCTTAACAAAAGTCCCTTAGTGACCTTGAGCTAAAAGAGATCAGAAAATACAATTGCAAGTATGTGAACATGGCAAAAACGTAGTCAGTTCTCAGACTTAGTGAAAACTGTAACATGCTGAAAACAGATATCAAGTAGGCATGTTTACGAGCTCGATGCACTCACTACGGAGCAAGTCATGAAAAGCTAAGCATACATCCATCAAGAATACACAAAATGCAAGCTAGACATGGCAACAACAATAGCATAGCATGCACGGATCAACTACAACATCCTCGGCAAAATCGCTAAGAAGTAGACAATCTGCCCAGATTCACGAAGTAGCAAAAGTAGAGCTCGATTGACTCAAGCTAGTGTACTCCATAATTGCAAACAAAGACATGGATGGATAGAGCACTACAAGATTAACAAAACATACTGATCATCCTCAAAAGAGGCACGGATCACTAGGAAACAGCTCAAGGACTTATTGGAATTGCTAAGTCCCTGAAATCAGCATTACCAAGTGCCTCACTTTGCAAGCTCATGCTAGTCACCACACACATCACAAAAATACATGGGTTGCACCTCTAGAAAGATGGAAAAACCCTTAATAAAACATATGTACAGCACCAGGGCATATCATGCACACAATAATCATGGAAAAAATGACAAATATCTAAATGGAGCAGCAGATCTGACAATTATCTCAAGTAGCCCTCTTATAACAGCATTTCGGGCATCAAGATGAACTCAAATGAAAATGATGCAATGGAATGAAATGATGTACTCTCTGAGGCGAACATTTTGATATGCTATATGCCAAAAAAGCTATGGATGCAAAGTTATAGCATGAGGAAAAACGTAAAAAGTTAGGGTTTCGGGCGAGATTAGGTCAACCGAGATCCAGATCCAGATCCAGCCGGTGCAGATCCCAAGGTTCATCGGGGAAGGAGCTCGCCGGAGACGATGGACGCAGCGGCCGGAGGAGGAGGAACGGCGGCGGCGGGCGCCGGTGGCCGGGGCGGCGAGGGGCGGAGGCGGCGGCCGGGCGAGGCGGCGGTGTTTT
>NC_041392.1:589047879-589107020 GCF_002162155.2 Triticum dicoccoides | reverse complement strand
TTTTTCGGCGCCGGCCTCGATAGGTGCGGCGGGCGCGGGTGCCGGCGAGCGGCCGGGCGAGTGCCGACGGAAGGAAGGCGGCGGCCGCGGCGGAGGTGCGGCGACCCGGGCGTGGATAAGAAGATCCCGGGCGACGCGGGCGACGATGGGCCTCGGGGGCCCGATCCGGGCCTCCCGAGCCGGAGCGGCGGTGATGTGGGCGCAAGGCGGCGGCGAATGGGGGCGTGACACGTGGTGGCGGTGGCGGAAGTCGGACACGTCCGGCGCCGGCGGACGTTGTCCGGCACGCGGAGGAAGATGGAGGCTAGGGTTTCGGGGGAGAGATCCGAAATTTCGGGAGTGGGTCTTTAAATAGAGGTAGAGGGAGCTAGGAGTGTCCAAATGAGGTGCGGTTTTCGGCCACGCGATCGTGATTGAACGCTCTAGAAGATGGAGAGGGTTATGGTGGGTTTTGGGCCAACTTGGAGGGGTGTTGAGCTGCAACACACACGAGGCCTTTTCGGTCCCTCGGTTAACCATTGGAGCATGAAACAAAGTCCAAATGGTACGAAACTTGACAGGCGGTCTACCGGTAGTAAACCAAGGCCGCTTGGCAAGTCTCGGTCCAATCCGGAAATGTTTAATCCCCACACACGAAAGAAAGGTAGAAATGACCACCGGAGGAAAACGGAGCGCCGGAATGCAAAACGGACAACGGGGAAAAAGCTCGAATGCGTGAGATGAACACATATGCAAATGCAAAGCACATGATGACATGATATGAGATGCATGACAACAACAACAACAACACACGGAGACAAAAACCCAAACCCGAGAATATAAAATGACTTAAGGCCGGAAATGGCAAGAGTTGGAATACATATTGGGAAAGTCATATCCGGGGTATTACAGCCGCGGCGGATCCGCTCGGGCGCCAAGGCGCGGTAGTGGCGGGCCCCGCCTATGGGCCTGTCCCGTCGCACGTGTAGGTTGGCAGAATGGCCCAACCACGTGTCATCACATGACAGGCCTAGAACGGGCGGCGGCCTGGAGGCTTAGCTAGCACGCTACTTGGATCCCGTCGTGACGTTCGAAATATTGTGTGAGTCGGAATTGAGCGAATCCGAGTTGAGCAAGTCCGACTCCTTCTAGTCGGCCCGGCAGAAGTCCATCCAAGACCATGTGTTGAGCACCCGAAAGGAGAAACTGCTGAGGCTTCTCGGCCGATCGTCCGCGGCGCCTCATCAGCTTCGGGGACTACTGTCGGAGTAATGGGCCACGGGTAGGCCAACCCGAGCCCCAGAACCTTTCAAGACATCGGGGCAGGCTGCGCCCCTCAAGGCCCCAGGACGAAGAGCCGCCTTCAAGAAGTCAATGGCAAGACGGCCAACTGACCACTCGCAGCCGAGTCCCAGGGACGACCGCATGGTAAGCCGACTCCTGATTGGCGACTTCCGGAGAAGCCGGCTTTGGGGAGTCGACCTGCGACTCCAACAAACCCCGTGAGCTTATCAAGGGGGACGGGGCAGGAGAGTGGCTACAGTGAAGCCCACTCCCGCCCCTTACCAAGGGCGGGCATGGCCACAGCACGCCGTACCCCGGAAGATCTCCGTGCGGTGTGGCACTGTTGCCATGCCGTCCCTGACATCAGCACCACAGGACCGAATCCTGCACCCACGACGGCTTGTCTGTATGGCTTAGAGGTAGCGGGTCCCACCAGTCGGTGAGACCCCAGGAGACGGCAAGAGGACCACCAGTCGGACCCGTCGGGAGTCGGCCCGGGGGAGTGGGCCGAGCCCTTCCCCGGGGCCCACGCACCATTAATCAAGATGTGATGGAGAGTGGCAATAGTGATCGCCCGCCAGGCAACGGGGCTGTTGCCACGACCCCATGATCAAGCCCGCGTCATCGGAAGCACGACACAGTAATCAGCAGCCGGCAAGACCCGCCCGCGGCGGATGCGGCCTGTCGGCTCCGTACCAGGCCAGTTGGCGGGGCCTGCCAGTCGGCGGGCCCCAGCGGTCGGCGGGGAAGACGGAGGCCAGAGGCGCCGACCGCTGGGCCCGCGTCCCACCAGATTACCATTGTACCCCTGGGGGGTAGGCCTATATAAACCCCCCAGGGCACCCATGCAAAGGGTTGGGACCCATTAGCTTTAGGCCAGATCATATAGAAGGGAGAGAGCTAGCCTTGCCCTCTCCTACCTCCAAGAAACAGCTCAAGGAGCAACCGTGTAAACACTTTGCCATAGTGATCATGCGGAGACCCCGCAGAGCAGCAGTAGGGGTATTATCTCCCCGGAGAGCCCTGAAGCTGGGTAAGATTCGCCGGCGTCCATGCCTTCGCCTCATCCCGTTTCCAGGCACAGGAGATGTTCTACTCGCCCCCACCATGATAAGCCATCCTTTGGCATATGTCGCACCAAACCCCCAACACCGGGAGACTTGGAGTCCACGTAAGGGAAGCTTCGAGGAGGCCACGAGGTAGGGGGCGCGCCCACCCCCCTGGGCATGCCCTCCACCCTTGTGGGCCCCTCGTGGCCCCCCTAATGTACTTCTTCCGCCTATATATCTCCATATACCCTAAAAACATCTGAGAGCACAATAGATCGGGAGTTCCACTGCCAGAAGCCTCCGTAGCCACCGAAAGCCAATCTAGACCCGTTCCGGCACCCTGCCGAAGGGGGAAATCCCTCTCCGGTGTCCATCTTCATCATCCCGGTGCTCTCCATGACAAGGAGGGAGTAGTTCACCCTTGGGGCTGAGGGTTTGTACCAGTAGCTATGTGTTTGATCTCTCTCTCTCTCTCTCGTGTTCTTGAGGTGATACGATCTCGATGTATCGCGAGCTTTGCTATCATATTTGGATCAATGAATCGGCCGCTCCACAAAGCACACACGCCGGAGTAGCCACCATGTTTGTATTTGTATTTGTATTTATAATTATAATAATTATAATAATTACATTGCACAATCGAACGACGCGTGCCTCCATGAATCGGCCGCTCCACAAAGCACACACGCCGGAGTAGCCACCATGTTTCTGTGATGCAGGAGCTCAAAAGTCGGGGATGGACCTGAGGGAGTCCTGGACTAAGGGGTCCTCGGATGTCCGACCTATTGAATATGGGCCGGACTGATGGGCCGTGAAGATACAAAGACCGAAGACACTGCCCGTGTCCGGATGAGACTCTCCTTAGCGTGGAAGGCAAGCTTGGTGATCAAATATGAAGATTCTTTTATCTGTAACCGACCTTATGTAACCCTAGATCCCTCATGTGTATATATAAACCGGAGGGTGAAAGTGCTAGTGATCGGCTAGAGGGGGGTGAATAGGCGATTTTTATGAAAGTCTTCTAAACAGGAAAGTTTTGAAGACAAACGATTGAAGTAAACCTATTACCACGCAGCGGAAGGTAGACTACACTAGGCAAACCTTAGTCAGGTAATCAAAGAAGTGAAAGCACAATGACTTATAGTAGCTAGGCAGTAAGGATCAGGTAGGAAGATATTGTGAAGCCAATCAGAACAAGCAATCACCCAATGAAGACAAAAGATAATGCAATCATGCAATGACTTCACAAGGACCAACAGTAAGTAAAGGAAGGGAAGGATGAAACCAGTGACTCGTTGAAGACAATGATTTGTTGGACCACTTCTAGTTGCTGTGACAACTGTACGTCTAGTTAGGGCGGCTAGGTATTTAAACCTGAGGACACACAGTCCCGGACACCCAGTCCTGAACACGCAGCTCAGAACCCTTAGTGCTCACCGTATTCCCCTTGAGCTAAGGTCACGCAGACCTCACCCAATCACTCTGGTAAGTCTTCAAGGTAGACTCCCAAACCTTCATAGACTTCGTTCACCGGTGATCCACAATGACTCTTGGATGCTCAGAACGCGACGCCTAACCGGCTGGAGGATTCACAATCCTCAAGTGTAATAAGTCTTCAGATCACACAGACATGACGACTTAAGTGATGCCTAACACTCTTTGGCTCTGGGTGGTTAGGACTTTATCCTCGCAAGGAATTCTCTCTCAAAGGCTTCGAGGTGGGTTGCTCTCAAATGACAACAGCCGTACTTTAACTCTGAGCAGCCAACCGTTTATGGTTGTAGGGGGTGGGATATTTATAGCCACTAGGCAACCCGGCCTAATTTGTCCGAAATGACCCTGGGTCACTAAGGAACTGACACGTGTTCCAACGGTCAGATTTTAAACGCACACGGCAACTTTACTTGGGCTACAAGCAAAGCTGACTTGTCCAACTCTGGACAAGATTCGCTCTCATAGTCTTCACTCGAAGACATAGGATTTTGGTTAAGCATCACTTCAGTCATTCTGACTGGTTCTCTTGGACCCCACTTAACAGTACAGTGGTTCCTATGACTCAACAAAGAAGAAAAAGAACTACGAAAGATCTAAGTCTTCGAGCTCCATAGTCTTCATGCAATGTCTTCTCTTGTCATAGTCTTCAATGTGAATATCTTCACATACCACCTTTGACTTCAATGTCTTCATACATTTTTAGGGGTCATCTCTGGTAGGAAAACCGAATCAATGAGGGACTTCTACCTGTGTTATCCTGCAATTCTCACAAACACATTAGTCCCTCAACTAGGTTTGTCGTCAATACTCCAAAACCAACTAGGGGTGGCACTAGATGCACTTACAATCTCCCCCTTTTTGGTGATTGATGACAAACTAGTTGAAGTTTTCAACGGGGAATATAATATGTGAAATTGTAAAGGATAAGGAATTGTCTTCATAAGTTGTAAGGGATCCCCCTGAATATGTGCATATAAGTAATTTGCTTTTGGAATGCAAATGCACATGGCAGGTTGTACTTCTGGAGATCCTCTTCAACTTATGATGAAAACTCATCATGCATGAAAAGTATGTGAAGATAATGACATGCATAATTGAAAATGGACGTCTGCAAAATGATCTAAGTGCGGAATTTATCGTCGCACGTGCGGAATTTATCATCGCATCACAAAGTAGCAAACGAGTAGCAGACGACCATCGAGTTTAAGTGTTACAACTCAAAGAACCAAATGTATCAAAACAAGAGTTGTAAACACTAGGCAAAACATAAAGTAACCGCCCATATGGACCCGCTTGAAGACTATCACACTCATATGCTTCTCCCCCTTTTGTCAGTAAGGACCAAAAAGGTTTGAAGACATAGAGCATCTACTCGTTCCCATGAGGAGTAGGTGAAGTAGCAAGGTCGTCGGTGTTGTTAAGCGGTGCAGACGAGCTCGGGGCAGTGTCGACGCGTGATGAAGGAGGGGCGGTGAAGTAGCATCGTCTTCGTCCTCGATCACTCTGGCATTCACAGTTGCCGTAGAGGAAGAGAACTCAGAGTCTTCAAGTGAGGGAGTTCGTCGCAGCACAGCCCTTCGGGGAGGTGTGGAGTCAAACTTGAAACGTTCAGAGAATCCATCCTCTTGAAGATTATCCTCAGAGCACATAAGCGTCAGCCCTTTCCATGTACGCTGACAAGTTTCATGGGCAACAAAGGCATTCTTGGTGGCAAGGTTGCGAATGCGGTTGACATCCACCAAGAGGCTGTGCATTTGGCGCTTCAGCCAGTCATGATGACTATCCTGTTTCTGATGAAGAGCAACTAGAAGCTCTCGGTCGTTGAGAACACGAGATCGCTTCTTGGGCGGTTGGGCAATAGTGCTTTCAGTGGCTTCAATGAGGGCACGATGAGGTGCGCGTGTAGTGCCAGCCAGAGGATAAACACGAGTGACTGCTTCAACTCTTTCAATGTTCTGAGAGAAACTTTGGTGCTCCGCATTCTAAGGACTAAGAGGCTCCTTGGCAGGCTCTGGATAGAGGGCTTCAACGGACATATCCATGTCAGGCATAAAGATCCAATGATTGCGAGCAGAGGGCTGATATGAGATAGCTGAGTGGAGTTTGATCAGCCGCATTATCCATGGAGCGTAGAACTTCAAGCCAAAGAGATCAGATCCTGAAGCAGCAAGTTGGCGGATGAAGAAGTCTTGTGCATTGAAGCATTTAACGTGAAGAATATAGAAGACCAAAGTCTTCATTGCACCTTCCAGCTTTGCATATGGGGAATGTCCTTTGATGGGTCAGAGAGTTCGCCTTAAAATGTGATAGATGGTCCTTGGCAGATACTCCAGGTCTTCAACAAGGAACTCCTTAGGATATGCAGCGTCTTGTGGCAAAGGATTCATCATACTGAGCATCTGACTCATGTTCGGTTCAGGCTTCTGAAAGATGCTCTCCATAGCTTCATTGTGAAGTTGACATCCAGGTTCATAGAGATCTCCAGGAGTGGGCAGACCAGTGAGCTCAATGATATCAAAGGCTTTGGCTTCGTGATGAACATTTCCTGTCATCCACTCAAGGACCCAAGTCTTCGGATCTCTGTTGTAACCACGTATGTGAAGTGTGGCATAAAATTGGAGCAGCAACTCTTCGTTCCAGTGCTCTTGGTCGGTGACGAAAGGCAACAATCCAACCTCTTTGAAGCAGTCCAGAGTTTCTTCCAAGTAGGGCAGACCAGCTATTGCTTCGGTGTCAAGACACATATGTGGGAAGATGCGACCTTGATTGTACAGAATGCAGGAGTAATAACTTCGCTGCGGATAGCTCCAGAACCGATCAAAAGATATTCGTTCCCTTGAGTAGGGGTTATTGGAGCTATTGAAGAAGGTGTTGTCTGCTTTGAAGCTGTTGACATTGAAGGATCCAGGTGCTGATGCAGGACCTAGAAACTTGGGCAACCTTGGCATTGGCTTCTGTGCCTGAGGCCTATGCTCAATGTGATAGTCAAACTAAGGACCAGCAGCAGGCGCAGGAACAGAAGCAGTAGCATCATTGGCTTCACTGACTTCTGGTTCTTGGGTTGGTGTAGGCTCCACATTTGCTTCAGCCATGACAGCGTCAGTGGCTTTACTGGTGTTGGTGGTGGCAGCCTCAAGAATTTCTACCTCCACTTGATGAGCTGGAGGGTCGGGCACAAACACGTTCTCCTCGAGAACAGCTTCGTCAGTAGTTGGGGGAGTGGGGACATGTTCTTCTTCTTGGGTGTCATCGGCTGATGCAGCCGGAATGTCTTCAGCAGCTTTAGCTTCAGATTCGGAGACTGGAGGCCTTGGTCCTTTGCGAAGCCTGCGTAACGCTGGCGATGCCTTTGGAGATGGAGTTGGCTGGGCCTCAAAGTCATCTTCTTCTTCTTGCCGGTGTGGTGTGACTTGTTGTGGGTGATCAGCCCATGATGCATCCTGAGCAATTGGCGTCAGAGGACGACCAATGCTGATGAGTTCGCTGTGCGTAAGCACATGCGATGATACCTGTTGGTGCTCGATATGAGGAAGAACTGCATCATCTTCAACATGGTCATGGTGACCAATGTCTTCAGCAGCAGTGGGATCAGCTGCTGGAAAGTCTTTAGCTTCATGAACCTCTGTGAAAGCAGACTCATGGACAGTCAGTTGGCGCTCTTGATGTTCAGCGGCAGGGCGAACCATGGAGATGGGTTCAACAATTAAGGGCTCTGTGGGAGCAGCCCGTTCCTTCTTGGTCTTCCGCTTCTTCTTGGAGGGAGCGACACCAGAGGCTTCATGATGTTTCCTCTTTCTGGCTTCAGCCTCAGCAGTCCTCGTCTTCTTCGGTTCTGAAGCGGTAGACCTGGCTTTTGGCTTCGAGCCAGTCATGCTGGTTGGGAGGACAATGGGATGTGCTTCCTGCCTTGATGCGCCGGGTTCGGCCATAGCGGGCTTCTTCTTCTTCTGCTTTGCAGCCATCCTGGGGTCGATGCCAGGACGCCCAAGGGCCTTGCGCTTCTCAGCCTCATTGTAGGCTTGCACACACTTGTCAGCCAGGCTCTTCATGCGCTCACGAGAAACCTTGAGCTTCTTCATGCTTCTTGAGAAAGGCTTCTTTAAGCTCGTGCAGCATGATCTTAAAGTTCTTGACCTCTTGCACGCTGAGCTTGGCCATATGCTTATTGAACTGAGCTTTCTCAAAGTCAATCTTCTGCTTCAATTCAACGATGTCTCCAGGAGGTGCAGTAGCCAGTGGCTTCGCCCGTGAGATTTTTGGTGCTAAGGCAGGCTTTGAAGCTTTAGGCTGCTTCAGTTTCTTTGGCTTCGGCGCTACAGGCGCTTCATCTGATTCGGCGTCATTTGCAGGCTCATCCACGGCTGTCCCTTGAACCACGATATGAATGATGAGACCTTCCAGGTTGTAGAAGGGCCCAACAAGATTGGGTTCAGCTTCGCGGGTCCCATCGGCACGGGGAGCAGAGGGACCGTGGTTGAAGTCTAATCCCAAAGACTTCTTGTTCTGCTTCGCCGAATTCTGGGAAAACTGGAAGTTGCGCTTGAACAGATTGTCATCACGACACCATAGCAGTGACGATGGGTTAGCATCCGCAGGCTGTGGTCCACGGACCATGCAGGGATAGAAGCCTTGTTCAATGGCTTCATCTCTGGACCTGGGTTGAAATTTTTTGTATAGGATGTCCCCCCATGGTCGCTTGATGGCATTCTTTTCAGCATATTCCTTTGTCACAAATCTGTACTTGAACCACTGTTCTGCCCAATATCGTCGAATCCATTGGATTCGTGTCTTGCGCTGATTGTAATCCTCTTCTGGATTTGTCTTGTACAGTTCTAAGAGGTCATCGGGCAGATCTCTTGATTTCTCACCTCGACGCTTTCTGCCACCCTTCCTTGCTGATTTCTCTGCAGCCATGAACTTAAACTGAATGGCTTCAATACGTTCAAAGGCTTCAAGGGCTTTCGCTTGCTGGACAAGCAGGAACTGGCTTTAGGAGAATTTATGTGATGCTGTAAGAATTCTGCAAATGAATGCAGACTATGAGAACCAAGGGATTCTCCCACGGACATGTACCTGTGACAGCATTAAGGTGTGAGGGAAGGGGAAGAGGCATATGCATTCTCAGAAGATTTTGAAGATAAATTAGTTTAGAAGACATTGACCTCATCGTGCGAAGACATTCACTCATAGATAAGGAGTTGGTTCCAGATTTGTACGAATCCACAGATCAGTACAAGTGAGGAATCTAACTACTTTGTGAAGCATAAGTGAAAATACTAGGCATAATATGAGATGCAGTATGAAGTGGATCCAACTTGTGTGAACAGAAACTGCTTGTGGTAGAAAGTGACGAATCTATAGGATCAAAGGGGCCATAAAAAGGGAGTTTTATTTACCACACAAGAAACTGCTAGACGGAGTGGAAGAGGAGGCCGAGCAGTTCGATCGTCCGTGCCCAAACTTGGCGACGGAGGACACCTACGGCGATGGCGGAGAAGACGAAGTCCGCGGTCGGCGTGAAGACGGCGTCGGAGAGGTTGCGGCAGCTAAGTGCTTCGTCGCCGGCATCGTCGAGGGCTAGTGGTGGCGCTAGGGTTCGTGCGAGAGTGGAAGAAGGATAATGACTGAGGTGAGGCGTGTATTTATAGGGACAGGGACGGCTTAGTGTTATTACACAGGTGCCCCTAGCGATTCACATCTAAGGAACATGTGGCCATCATGCAGCATATCAGAGGTTGTTCCACGTTCCCACGCACGCCTGGATTGTCGGGTGGTCGTTCCCACTTCTCCGGGTTTCAGGTGAAGGAATTAGCATTGAAAACGGACTTAATGTTTGTCTCTGTATCTTCCGCTGACAAGGACGCAGAGAAGACATTCGACAGTTTCAATAGAATGCATATGATTTGGAGAGATAGAGTTTGAGATAGAAAGCATAGAGAGGTTAGGGTCCGATCACATTCACTTAGTTCAAAAGATTCAACAAGAAGACATAGCTATAAGTGAATGCTGTAGAGGACAGAACACTAGTATATATATATATATATATATATATATATATATATATATATATATATATATATATATATATATATATATATATATGATCAACATAATGAAGATAATCATGAAGACATGTTGAGCTTGAAGTCAAACCAAATGTGAAGACATAGCAAATGTAACGCCATGAGTGAAATACTTCAAACAGAACATTTGATGGTGGCGTTACCCACCGTATAGGAAGTATTAGACCGGGACACGGCGCACAATTATCGTGGCGCTCCGAAGTCAAATTCCTCATTAATGTATTCACACTTAGAATGTATGTCTTCATTGATTGAAGATGTACTTTACTTCGTGTGTTGCACATCTAAGTCATCAATACGCATAAGTGTTAGGATGTGTGCCTGATCACAGGACATTTGAGGATTCCAAGATATTTAGCTCACACCGTAACTTGCAAAATCTCTTCTCATCCAAGGGCTTGGTGAAGATATCTGCCAATTGCTCTTCAGTGTTGACGTGTATGATATCAATATCTTCCTTCACAATATGATCTCTGAGAAAGTGATGACGGGTCTCAATGTGCTTTGTCTTCGAGTGCTGAACTGGGTTGTTGGCAATCTTGATGGCGCTTTTGTTGTCGTAGTAGAGTGGTACTTGCTTTAGATGAATGCCATAGTCTTTGAGTGTTTGCTTCATCCACAGAAGCTGAGCGTAGCAAGATCCAGCAGCAATGTATTCAGATTCAGCAGTGGAGAGAGATACATAGTTCTGCTTTTTTGAAGACCAACATACAAGTGATCATCCCAGAAAATCACATGTGCCTGATGTAGACTTGCGATCCACCTTGTCATCAGCATAATCAGCATCGGAGAATCCAACCAGATCAAATTCTGCGCCCTTTGGATACCATAATCCTAGAGTTGGGGTGTAAGCCAAATATCGAAGAATTCGCTTCACAGCTAAGTGATGCGATTCCTTTGGTGCCGCTTGGAATCGAGCACACATGCAAACACTAAGCATAATATCTGGCCTAGATGCACATAGATAAAGTAAAGAACCAATCATGGAGCGGTATATCTTTTGATTGAACTCTTTACCATTGTCGTCGGGACCCAGATGATGTTTGGCTAGCATTGGTGCCGTGAAGCCTTTGCAGTCTTGCATACCGAACTTCTTCAGGCAATCTTTGAGATACTTCTCTTGAGATATAAAGATGTCGTTGCATTGCTGTCGTATTTGAAGACCAAGGAAGAACTTCAGCTCTCCCATCATGGACATCTGATATTGCTCTTGCATCATATATCCAAACTCTTCACTGTATTTCTGATTGGTGCAGCCGAAGATAATGTCATCCACATATATTTGGCACACAAACAGTTCACCATCATATGTCTTCGTGAAGAGAGTGGGGTTGAGGGAACCAGGTGTGAAGCCTTTGATCTTCAAGAAGTATTTAAGTGTGTCATACCAAGCCCGAGGGGCTTGTTTGAGGCCATACAGTGCCTTGTTGAGCTTGTATACCATGTCAGGATGTTTTGGATCTTCAAAGCCAGGCGGTTGTGCAACATACACTTCTTCTTCAATCTTACCATTGAGAAAGGCGCTCTTCACATCCATTTGATATAGAGAGTATGTTATGATGATTTGCATAGGCCAGCAGTATGCGTATGGCTTCAAGTCGAGCCACAGGAGCAAATGTTTCATCGAAGTCAATCCCTTCAACTTGAGTATATCCTTGAGCAACGAGACGAGCTTTGTTTCTGACAACTTGACCATGCTCATCTTGCTTGTTGCGATATATCCATTTGGTGCCTATTATATTGTGCTTCAGAGGATCAGGACGCTTAACCAGTTCCCATACATTATTCAGCTCAAACTGTTGAAGCTCTTCTTGCATAGCTTGAATCCATTCAGGTTCCATGAAGGCTTCTTCAACTTTCTTGGGTTCTGTTATTGAGACGAATGCGAAGTGCCCACAGAAATTTGCTAGTTGTGTTGCCCTTGAATGAGTGAGTGGACCGGGTGCATTGATGCTATCAATTATTCTCTCAATCTGCACTTCATTGGCAACACGAGGATGTACAGGGCGAAGATTTTGCTCTTGCTGATCATTGTCATTGTTAGAGGGATTGTCTTCAGGCTGAGCATTGTCTTCAGGTTGATCAGGTGCGGAGATGATAAGTTCCTCTTCAGGTTGAGCTTCAGAAGGTATGATTTCTCCAGTTCCCATAAGTTTGATTGGTTCACTGGATGAAACTTCATCTAGCACATTTGGCAGGTGCTCTCTTTGTGAGCCGTTAGTATCATCGAACCGCACATCCACTGTTTCAACCACTTTATAATGAAAGAGATTGAAGACTCTGTAGGAGTGCGAATCCTTTCCATATCCAAGCATAAAACCCTCATGTGCTTTTGGTGCAAATTTTGAAGTGTGATGTGGATCCTTGATCCAGCACCTGGCGCCAAATACTCTAAAGTAACTGACATTTGGCTTCTTGCCAGTAAGGAGCTCATAAGATGTCTTGTTCAGAAGCTTGTGAAGATAAAGACGGTTGATTGTATGGCATGCAGTATCAATGGCTTCAGGCCAGAATTTTCTTGGAGTCTTGTATTCATCAAGCATCGTTCGGGCCATCTCAATGAGTGTTCTGTTCTTGCGTTCGACGACGCCATTCTGCTGTGGCGTGTATGGAGCTGAGAATTCATGTGTGATGCCCAAAATATCAAGATATGTATCAAGGCCAGTGTTCTTGAATTCAGTGCCATTGTCACTTCTGATGTGCTTTATCTTGGCGCCATAGTTGTTCATTGCTCGATTGGCGAAGCGTCTGAAGACATCCTGCACTTCAGTCTTGTAGAGGATTATATGCACCCAATTATATCTAGAATAATCATCAACAATAACAAAGCCATAGAGACAAGCAGTAGTAGTAAGAGTTGAGTAATGAGTGGGACCAAAAAGATCCATGTGGAGCAGTTCGAAGGGTCGAGTCGTTGTCATGATTGTCTTCGAGGGATGCTTGGCCCTCGTCATCTTTCCTGCTTCACAGGCACCGCATAAGTGATCTTTCTTGAACTTGACGCCCTCGATGCCTATGACATGCTTCTTCTTTGCAAGGGTGTGCAGGTTCATCATGCCAGCATGCCCTAGCCTCCGATGCCAGAGCCAGCATTCTGAAGCTTTTGCTAGAAGACATACATCAAGCTATGGTCCTGCTGAGAAATCTACCACGTACAAATCATCTTTCCGATACCCTTCAAACACTAGAGACTTGTCAGATTCCATTAGAACAAGGCAATGATATTTTCCAAACATCACAATCATGTTTAAATCGCAAAGCATTGAGATAGACATTAAGTTGAAGCCAAGGGATTCAACAAGCATGACTTTATCCATGTGTTGATCCTTTGAGATTGCAACTCTACCAAGACCCAATACCTTACTTTTACCAGTGTCAGCAAATGTGATGTGACTTTTGTCGGATGGACGTAAGGTTGAGTCCATAAGAAGGCTTCTCTTGCCAGTCATGTGATTGGTACACCCACTATCAATAATCCATTCTGAAGCCGCTGGTGTCGTACCCTACAGTGGAGTTAGGGGGATAGGCTTCACGAAGAGAATTGTGAAGCAAAAACATTTGACGAACCAGTGGGTTATGAAAGCTTAGATCGAGATTTGGACTGATAGGGCGAGGAACAAAGCACATAATAAGACCATTTGGGCATTTGATCTTGCGCCCTACAAGATGTTTAAGGTCCCCAGCAATAGCGTCAGACGATTTTGGTTTTCTGCTGGAGACCTTTCCCTGCAAAAGAGAGTTAAGCTTTCTTAGCCACCCGCATCTTCAAGGGTGGCTTTGAAGCAATGAGTCTAAGTGCAGCATCTGAGAACTTTGGCTTTGGAGCCCTAGCAAAAAGTCTTGCAGGTGGACAATAGTACTCATAAGAATAAGCAGAATAGTTCTTGGTCTTATGAACATGGCGGTTTGATGAACCCCGCTCATATTCATAGGCCTGAGTATGGCTTCCCTGCAAAACATTTGCGTTAGTGCGACTCCGGTGAGTCCTCTGTCTGTATGAAGCCTTTGGACCATATGAAGCATGTGGTCTGGGGTTTGTCTTCTTCACCTGTGGTGTCATGATGACATTCACAGGAAGATTCTCCAAACACCTTTTCGGCACCCAGATCTTCTTCATAGGCGGTCCATTCCCGCAATTAGTACCAATATACCTGGCAAACACTTCACCATTTTGATTCTTAAATAGTTTGTAGTTTGCATCAAAGGATTCATCAATAACAATGGGATTAGCACAAGTGAAGCCAGATAGAGTGGATGGATCCACTGAAGGTTCCTTTGCAGCAACCCATGTGGTTTTGGGGTACTGCTCAGGTTTCCAGTAAGAGCCATCGGCATTCATTTTCCTTTCGAACCCAACACCCTCTTTCCTAGGGTTTCGGTTCAGGATCTGCCTTTTGAGGACATCACATAGTGTTTGATGCCCTTTGAGACTTTTGTACATCCCTGTTTCAAGCAGTGTCTTCAACCTAGCATTCTCATCAGCAATGGCAGTGGTATCCTCAGCAGAGGGGTTAGTTACCACATCAATAGGTGAAGATATTGCAACAATAGCAGCAGTAGAACATTCAGCAACAGAAGTAGCGTTATCACGCTCAATGCATTTAAGACATGGTGGTTCAAATCCTTCCTGAGCTGAACTGATCTATTTGGCGCGAAGTGACTCGTTTTCCTTTTGAAGATCTTCATGAGCCGCTCTCAATTTCTCAAGGTCTTGCTTCCTTTGAAGATAATCGTAGGACAGCCTTTCATGAGTTGTTGAGAGCGTTTCATGACGACTTTCAAGTTCCTCATACTTAACGTGAAGATTTTTTATGTCTTCAACTAAGGACTGAGATCGAGTCATTTCAGCGTCTAACAGATCATCGCTTTTGTCTAACAGTTTTTGAATGTGTTCCATAGCTTTCTGTTGTTCAGTTGCAATTTTAGCAAGTGTTTTGTAGCTAGGTTTGGAATCACAATCAGATTCATCGTCACTGGATGTTTGATAGTGAGTAGTGCGTGTGTTTACCTTGGCACCACGTGCCATGAAGCAGTAGGAAGGAGCGGAGTAGTCCTTGTCATTTGCATCGGTGTCGGTGATGAAGTCATTGTCTTCAGTGTTGAAGATGGACTTGGCAACGTATGTTGTAGCCAGACTCGCAACGCCAGAATCGGACTCCTCCTCAGACTCCACCTCCGCCTCCTCAGAAGCAGACTCCTCCTCAAAATCCATTTCCTTGCCAACAAACGCACGTGCCTTGCCATATGAGCTCTTCTTGTGTGATGAAGACTTTGAGGAAGACTTGAAAGAAGACTTTGAGTATTTCTTCTTCTTCTTGTCGTCAGAGTCATACTCCTTGCTCTTCTTCTTCTTGTTGTTCTCATTGTCCCACTGTGGACACTCAGAGATGTAGTGGCCAAGCTTCTTGCACTTGTGACATGTTCTCTTCTTGTAGTCATGAGCAGAAGCTTCATCATTCCTTGAGCTTGATCGTGAAGACTTTCTGAACCCTTTCTTCTTGGTGAATTTTTGGAACTTCTTCACAAGCATAGCAAGCTCCTTTCCAATGTCTTCAGGATCATCAGAACTGCTGTCAGATTCTTCTTCGGATGAGGAGACAGCTTTTGCCTTCAAGGCACGAGTTCACCCATAGCCGGGACCGTAGATGTCTCTTTTCTCAGAAAGCTGAAACTCATGTGTGTTGAGCCTCTCAAGTATGTCAGACGGATCGAGTGTCTTGAAATCAGGGCGTTCTTGAATCATCAGGGCTAGGGTGTCAAACGAACTGTCAAGTGATCTCAGGAGTGTCTTGACGACTTCATGCTTGGTGATCTCAGTGGCGCCGAGGGCTTGAAGCTCATTTGTGATGTCAGTGAGTCGATCAAACGTGAGCTGGACATTCTCATTGTCATTTCTCTTGAAGCGGTTGAAGAGGTTGCGAAGGACACTGATTCTCTGATCTCTCTGGGTGGAGACGCCTTCGTTGACCTTGGAGAGCCAGTCCCAGACTAGCTTGGAAGTCTCCAACGCACTCACACGGCCATACTGTCCTTTGGTCAGATGACCACATATGATATTCTTGGCAGTAGAGTCCAGTTGAACGAACTTCTTGACATCAGCAGTAGTGACACCTTCTCCAGCCTTGGGAACGCCGTTCTTGACGACATACCATAGGTCGACATCAATGGCTTCAAGATGCATGCGCATCTTATTCTTCCAGTAGGGATATTCAGTTCCATCGAAGACGGGGCACGCAGCGGAGACTTTAATTATCCCTGCAGTCGACATAGCTAAAACTCTAGGTGGTTAAACCAAATCACACAGAACAAGGGAGTACCTTGCTCTGATACCAATTGAAAGTGCTAGTGATCGACTAGAGGGGGGTGAATAGGCGATTTTTATGAAAGTCTTCTAAACAGGAAAGTTTTGAAGACAAACGATAGAAGTAAACCTATTACCACGCAGCGGAAGGTAGACTACACTAGGAAAACCTTAGTCAGGTAATCAAAGAAGTGAAAGCACAATGACTTATAGTAGCTAGGAAGTAAGGATCAGGTAGGAAGATATTGTGAAGCCAATCAGAACAAGCAGTCACTCAGTGAAGACAAAAGATAATGCAATCATGCAATGACTTCACAAGGACCAACAGTAAGTAAAGAAAGGGAAGGATGAAACCAGTGACTCGTTGAAGACAATGATTTGTTGGACCAGTTCCAGTTGCTGTGACAACTGTACGTCTGGTTAGGGCGGCTAGGTATTTAAACCTGAGGACACACAGTCCCGAACACCCAGTCCTGAACACGCAGCTCAGAACCCTTAGTCCTCACCGTATTCCCCTTGAGCTAAGGTCACGCAGACCTTGCCCAATCACTCTAGTAAGTCTTCAAGGTAGACTCCCAAACCTTCACAGACTTCATTCACCGGCGATCCATAATGACTCTTGGATGCTCAGAACGCGACGCCTAACCGGCTGGAGGATTCACAGTCCTCAAGTGTAATAAGTCTTCAGATCACACAGACAGGACGACTTAAGTGATGCCTAACACTCTTTGGCTCTGGGTGGTTAGGACTTTATCCTCGCAAGGAATTCTCTCTCAAAGGCTTCGAGGTGGGTTTCTCTCAAACGACAACAGCCGTACTTTAACTCTGAGCAGCCAACCGTTTATGGTTGTAGGGGTGGGCTATTTATAGCCACTAGGCAACCCGACCTGATTTGTCCGAAATGACCCTGGGTCACTAAGGAACTGACACGTGTTCCAACGGTCAGATTTTAAACACACACGACAACTTTACTTGGGCTACAAGCAAAGCTGACTTGTCCAACTCTGGACAAGATTCGCTCTCATAGTCTTCACTCGAAGACATAGGATTTTGGTTAAGCATCACTTCAGTCATTCTGACTGATTCTCTTGGACCCCACTTAATAGTACGGTGGTTCCTATGACTCAACAAAGAAGAAAAAGAACTACGAAAGATCTAAGTCTTCGAGCTCCATAGTCTTCATGCAATGTCTTCTCTTGTCATAGTCTTCATTGTGAATATCTTCACATACCACATTTGACTTCAATGTCTTCATACATTTTTGGGGGTCATCTCTGGTAGGAAAACCGAATCAATGAGGGACTTCTACCTGTGTTATCCTGCAATTCTCACAAACATATTAGTCCCTCAACTAGGTTTGTCGTCAATACTCCAAAACCAATTAGGGGTGGCACTAGATGCACTTACAGAGGGCTAGGTCCGTAGACACATCCTCATAATCATAGTCAGACAGGCTAGACTTTTAGGGTTTAGCCATTACATTCTCGTGGTAGATCAACTCTTGTAATACTCATATTCATCAAGATCAATCAAGCAGAAAGTAGGGTATTACCTCCATAGAGAGGGCCTGAACCTAGGTAAACATTGTGTCCCCTGTCTTCTGTTACCATCGACCTTAGACGCACAGTTCGGATCCCCTACCCGAAATCCGTCGGTTTTGACACCGACAGGACCACCTTGCTAGGCGCCATAGGAAAACACGGATCATGCTTGGTACTTTGGTGCGTCAAAGTAAGAATAAAAATAACTAATAAGTTCTTGCTGAAGAAAGGTCAAGCGTTCGAGATGGGTCACTGGCCCATGAAGCTTGACTTGTGCATTTGCTTGAGGACGGGCACGACTATGTCTCACTTATAGAGAGACCTAGCGTACACTCACGTAAAGGATGCACCAGTGGGCCGACCCAGTATTCTCCAGCCATAAGTAATGTCTGGCCCAACTTACAGGTTTGTTCCTTTTTTATGTTTTTCATTCATTCATTTTTTACTTTATATTTTTGGATATTATATACATATATTGCAAAATTTAATTCACTTCAACAAAATTAAAATTTAGAATTTGAAAAAAAAATTGCGGGAAAGAATTTGAAAAAGTTAACATTGTGTAAATTTTTATAAGCATAACTAACAAAAATATTGATAGATTTCGGAAAGAAAATATGTATGTAACATTTAAGATTTAACAAATGTTCACACATTTCCAAATATGTACACGGAATTTTCAAGAAAAATATGTTTATACATGTACAAAAAATGTTTGTGTAGTTCAAAAACAATGTTTTTTAACATTGTTCAAAAATAATGTTAAATGTGTACAAAACATGTTCCACATGCATAAGAAAAATGTACAAGCTGTACGAGAAAAAGTAAAAATCAAAACATATACTCCCTCCATTCCTAAATGTAAGTCTTTTTTAGAGATTCAACTATAAACTACATATGGATGTATATAAACATATTTTAGAGTGTAGATTCACTCATTTTGCTCCATATGTAGTCCATAATGGAATATCTAAAATGACTTATATTTAGGAACGGATGGAGTATTTGAAAAAGAAAAAATCTTCCAAAAAAATATAAAATATGTATGGAAAAATAGGCATCAAAACATATACTTGAGAAAATGTTAATCATGTACATGAAAAATGTATTAAAAATATTAAATATTATAAAAATATTTCAGATATATAATAAAAATGCACAATGTGTATGAAAAAGTAAAACATCGAAATATATATTTGGAAAAAATGTTAATCATGTATATTAAAAACATTAAATCTGCATAAGAAATTTTTTTTAGATGTATACCAAATATTTACAATGTGTACAAAAACAATAGACAACAAAAAACATTTAAAAAGAATAATAATCATTTATTTAGAAAATGTGAAACATGTATTTAAAATGTTTTGATGTATAAGGAAAATGTGTAAGATTCTTTTTTGAAAAAGAACCATTGAAAACCAGTGCAAAGAAGGGAAACAGTGAAACATAAAAAAAGAGCTTTGATGTAAAGTGTTCTACGTAACTTACGAAAAGGCTGAGCTGGCCAGATTTTGGTTGGGAGGGAAAATAAGCTCAGGCCCACCCATTGAAAATCAGGGGATGATTAGTGGGAGCAACTAGTTAACAAGCGCTCCTTTGGAAGCCTCGTAATGATCAGCGCCATTTGGCGTGCTCTCAATCATTCGCCACATGTCGCGCTCTTGACACTTCCTTCGGGTTTTTGTTTTTTATTTATTTTTCCGCGCGCGTTTTTGACTTTTTAAACGATTTGTTTTAGGTTTTTTCGACGTTTTGGTTTTCCCCCGGTCTTCCTTAGCTTTTCAATAAAAAAAATTGGAAACTTTTTTTTTACGCGCGAAGAAAACGCATTTTTTTTCTTTCGCGAAAGTCACGGTTTTTTCCCGCGAGAGGCACGCTTGTGCTTTAGCGAGAGTCACGGCCGTGCCTTTCGGAAACGGAAAAAACGCGTTTTCTATTATTTTTTTTCACGAGTTTTGTTTCCGCGAGAGGCACGGTTGTGCTTTCGCGAGAGTCACGACCGTGCCTTTCGGAAAGGGAAAAACAAAACGCGTTTGCTGTTTTTTTTTTCGCGAGAGTCATGGTTTTGCTTCCGCAAGAGGCACGGTTGTGTTTTCGCGAGAGTCACGGCCGTGTCTCTCAAAAAGGGAAAAAAATACGCGTTTTCTGTTTTTTTTCTTTCGTGAGAGTCACGGTTTTGCTTCCACGGGAGGCATGGTTGTGCTTTCACGAGAGTCACTACCGTGCCCTTCGGAAACGAAAAAAACACGTTTTCTGTTTTTTTTCCTTCCACGAGAGTTACGGTTTTGCTTCCACGAGAGGCACGGGTGTGATTTCGCGAGAGGCATAGGGGTGCCTCTTTCAGAAAGGGAAAAAACCGTGCTCCTGGTTCGGTTTTGTCGCCTGGTTTTTGTTGTGAAAAAAAACATTCGTCAAAACCTATTAACATGGGATCTAGTTTTGAAGATCTCGACGTGAGGAATCCAATGGCGAAAACGGTTCGAGATTTGGACGCACGGTTTAAAAGATAAAGTGTTTTGAATAAATGAATCTACGAAAAAAAGAGAAAACTCTCCGGTTGCGACAAGTGGCGCGCTGCTTGTCGTAACCAGGAAAGTGCAGTGTTCTTTGCAACGAGTACTCCTTAATTAGTGATTTCGATGATTAGTTGAGGAAAGGAAATAACGTAACTTTACATAATAGGTTTCTTAGGTGTAGCATTTTTGTAAAAAATGACAAGGAAAAAATAGGAAAACTAATAAGGAAACAAAGAAAACCGATGAAAAATAAAGAAATAGGAAAACCATCAAAAACGGAGAAAGAAGAAAAGAAAACCAAAGAAAAATTATGAAACACCTAGTACAAACCGGGAAGAAAACGAAGAAAAGTAGTGAAAAAACAAAGGAGAAACAACAAAACCAAAGAAACCCATGAAAAAGAACAAAACCGAAAGGAAACAGCTGTCGCGCTCGAGGACTGTTGAAGAAAAGTTGGATCTGGAATTCCATCTTTTGTGGGGCTTGATGGGCTGGTGTGCAGGCTTTGGTTTTGACATCGAGCCAGGCCGGGCTTACGGATGCGTGCCACTCGCCGGCGGCGAACAGCAGAACACAACCCAACGCCCGCCTTGACCGGCGGCGAGGCGAGACACTCTACTGTATCCGCATGCAATTCTCAAAAAGAAAAAAAGATCTGTATCCACATGCGATGGCGCGAGGGACCGAGCAGACATTCCTGGCCATCGGGTTGTTCCGGCGCCGGCCCACCGTGCGGGTCACGCCTCGCCTCGTCCACTATGTGCCACCATGGCAGTGGCACCACGTGATGCGGGCTATGGTTGTGGGTTTGGGGCAGGTTCTTTTGGGTTGGTGGACTGGTGGGGTGGTGGCCACTGTTTCTTTTCCGTGTGGAAGCTGGAAGCCAACTACTCCAGTTAGGTAGGTCTACTACTACTCCTCACGCCCCCCAGGTCCCAAACTTTCTCCCCCATTTCCTCAGCTTGACCGGCGCCGTCCTCCCTTGTGTCCTCCACACACATTTCATTTGGCTAAATCAAGAGTTTCTCTTGTCCAGGCTTCCCATCCTTCCGACCTATCAAGACTAGCAGGTACTGTCACACACATTTCAGCAGCTACTGTATGCCGTGTTCGGCCGGTTATCTTGGAGATCTGGAGTCAACGGTCGTTGTCCCGGTGCATTTTTTGTCTTGCCTAAATCATCGATCTGATTAACGCTCTCTTTGTACTATAGTACCTCGCCGAGACTTCCAGACCTTGTTTAAATAGGTGTAATATATGTGATCTGATTGGAGATTTGGTCAGAATTCGTCTGTTTTGTTCGCATTCTCTTGTTCGGTTAATCCCATCGACAAGGGGATTGGAGGGGATCTAGGATTTTGACTTCTAGGGGATTTAATCCCCTTCAAACCCCTCCAAATCCCATAGAACAGAACAAGCGGAGGGAAGAAACCCGCTCTGGTTGGCGCCCCAAACCTGGGGCCTTTACCAGCGTGCTGCACGTTCCGGCAATGTACTGTATATGTTTATGAAGTGCTATAATATTTCTCCAGTTCGGTGCAAACATCGCAACAAAGCCATCTAATTTAATGGGCTTGGACAAAGAAAGGTAGTCATATATATATATATATATACATATATATATATATATACTATATATATATATATATATATACTATATATATATATATATAGGTAAAATAACTGGGACACCTAGGTGCCCAGGCACCTAGGACATCAGCCGTTCGATCAACTCATCATCCAATCAATGCTTATCAGGTTTACAAATGCCCGTACCCGTTAAAACCATTATTCAGTTACGATTCTCACCTTCCAAGTATATTGCATGCGCATGAATTAGGACCTTCCATAATATTTCTCATTACTCTGTTGCCATATAATTTGATTGTTTCCAAAAATACAGATGCGCTCGAATTTGAATGATTCCCAAAAATAAAGACCCATGCTTGCCATAATTTGGCCGAGGACTAAAAGTTGGACAAAATCAATTACCGAAAAAAACGGGCCCATGCACTTGCCATAATTTGGCCGAGGAATTAAAGTTGGACGAAATTAGGCCACCAGCTCACATTTTACATACATGTACGTGATTCAGTCTCCCTCATTCATATTCTACATGAGCATACCCCTGTGATTTCTCCTCTCCTTGGTTCGTCTTCTCCATGCATGAGTATACCCAGGTCATCATCGATCGATCGTGCTTCTTCTACACGACGAGCATACCCAGGTGATCTGGATCCCTCCATCGTTTTATCTTGGCCGTGGTAGCCGTTGTCACCGTCGCGGTCACCGATTGTTTTCTTTTCCAACTGTAGGTATATCCATGTTGAGATTACAAAAGTGTGCTACTGGAAGAAGAAAGAAATTACCGGGGTTGGTCGTGGCAAGATGGTTGCCTGTGCAGACCGCGATGATGACGATTTCATGGAGCTATTAATATATGTCTCGTTTTTTCTCACATGCCTAGGATGATCAGACTATTTCAATATATCACACTATTGTCCCTCATTTTTACCATCGTGTTCAAGGCTTCCTCCCGTTCATCAATTTGGATACTTTATGCATGCCTTTTGATCCTGAGTTCATTTTTTGTGATTCTTTTCAGATAGATCAACACGAAGAATGTTCCGCAGCACATTGAGCCACCACACTTGTTAAAAGATGTTGTGGTTGACGGCGAAGGCTTTGTGTGACAACGCAAGGACTAAAATAACATGCAAGAGAACAACAAGGAGATACATGTGATTTATTAAATTTGTTCTCTTTGTGGATCTTGTATGTGTGCTTACAAACACAGTAGCAAATTCCTTCTTATTTCATGTAAATTGGAATGTAATACCTCTTTTGTTGTGAATTATTGGAATGTAATTTGGTTGTGTATATGCATGGCCAAATTAAAAAGATACATGAGAATCAAATACTATGGTCGCTTTTTTGTTGAAACTCTAATTCTTGGTAGAAGCTCAGCAATACACGTATGTACATGCTTAAGAAAAAAAAGATGCATATTAATTAGGACATATGGTACTGTGAGTATGTACACACTGAACCCACATTTATCAGCCTGATTATGTCACGATACCTTGCACTTTTATAGGTATAGAATACCCACATTTCCGCGCCATTGTTATAGATGCACAGGAATCTAATACCCACATTTCAATATCATAGCCGAGGTATCTATTTCTGTCCGACAGAATATTTCTATAGTTACAGAGCTAAGGTATTTTAAGTATATACCCATTGAAATTAAAACCGTCCTCACTGTATTGCGAGTATATATTCCATCTATACATGATTACCGGAGATATGGTATACCTGGTCAGTAAATGATTTCTAGGTATGCATTTATACCCACAAATCCATGATACTTGCGGAAACCTAAGACCTACATGTAGTTTTGTAGTGTTTAGTCACCCAACATGAAATGATAATCCATCTATACATGATTACATGTAGTATGTGAAATCACAAATAAGTAAATAAAAAAGGTATGTGTATATACACGGGTTATTTGCGGGTCTATAAACTTGGAAATTTAGGAGTTACTAAGTGACATTTGTAATTTTATTTGGTATGTCAAATTTATGAGCTACTCACATTCACTAAATTATTACCATTTCTTTAATTTGGACAATAATGGCAAAAGAAAAAGTCTTCATATACCTAAACACATCCACATCTAAAAATTAAGGTACACGAATTTTAGATTGTGCTAAAACAAACGTTGCCATGCAAGACTGTCTTCATTTGCTTTGCCTATGTGAAAATGTTGTCATGCATGGCTTAATAATCGATCTTATGTATCAACTACCCATAACTAAGAATTGATGGACATCTAGTTAATATAGAAAGATACCCACATAAATTAATGGACACATAAACATGTGACAAGGTACAACTTTTTGTGAAAAATGATACGTACAAGTGTAACCAAGTATCCTAAATAACACCCCAGCAAAAAATAGAGTATCCTAAATAATACAAAGCGCAATACCTGACTGAGTGTGTGTGTACGTGTGGGTGTGCGTGTGCGTGTGCGTGTGCGTGTGCGTGTGCGTGTGGATACAGTTATCATGAATTAGATCTTGAGAGAAAACAAAAAAAAAACTTTGGAAGCATACTTTAAATCACGTTCACAACTAAATCATGTTCACAAATAAAGTTGACCCATTCTACACTATTTTTTTTGCATACCCCCATCGGCAAGATTCCACTGAGTATATTGTTTCCCTAATATACCTAACGCTAAAATCGCTCCCCCTTTTACTACTTTTTTCGGGGTGATGTAAAATAATGAGTATTTTTTTCACGAACAGACAATTGATGACACATATAAATTCGGCTGCTTTAATCCTTTCCATAAAAGGAACGCCATGACTAAACAATTGGAAGGTAATAAAGTCACGTACACGGGTATGATTCTTCCCCATATGCATGCGTTTTCTTTTGGAATGTTCTTGATTGGCGTACGTAGGTATGAAGCATCAACAAAACTAAGGCAAGTTTTTCATATCAATGGAGGTATCATTGCCAAACATAGCCCTATTTGTTAACGGGTTGAACCCAGTAATTCGCCAGCCATCTTAACAACAAAACCATGATACGATCCAACGGCATCTAGGCAAGGTGCCTGGGCACCTAGGTGTCCCAAACAGCCGTCCTATATATATATATATATATATATATATATATATATATATATATATATATATATATATATATATGCAAGCCCGGATGAAGACTATCAAGTGTGACTTTGAAAGATCACCAGTTGATTTATACTAGTTTATGTTGTGGTCTACAACTTACTTGATCCTCCGTTGCAAGCAAGTTTCTGAATATTCAGTAGTTGTGCGATATTTAGTTGTATGTTGCAACTGGTTATCCACTCTATACTACAAACATTTAACCGTTATGTTGTACAGGAATATTCCTTGATTACATGGCTACCGTATCAGCAGTCAGTGCTGTAGGATGGGTTGTTTCTCCTATTATTAGAAGGATGGTTTCTTTGGTGCAGTCCTATATGTCAAGCCAGTACAATTGGAAATCTGGGATATTATCTGATCTCAAGAATTTGGAGGCCACTTTAATGGATATACTCCTTGCAGTTGGAGCAGCAGAAAGGCAACATGTAGTGGACAGAAATCAGATATTGTTACTGCAGCAGATGAAAGATGCAGTCTCTGATGTAGAAGATGTTTTGGATGAGTTTGATCATATGCTTTTAAAAGAGAAGGTTGAGCAAAAAGGCCTTCTCAGACGCATAGGCTCCTCTTCTCTTTCTGTTGGTAAGCGTCTGGTCAACATTGACAACTTCAGGTCAAATTTGCGGAAGGTCCTCAAAAGCTTGGAAAGGGTTAGAGCTTCTGCAGAGATGTTTGTCCGAGTGATGGCATTGCAGGGCTTTAACCCCATTCAGTCCGTACAATGTGTCCCAGTAAGAACCACTGGATCCCTTTTGCATGAAGATGCGATTTTTGGGCGAGAAAAGGAGATAGATGAGCTCGTGGGTCAGCTGCTGTATAAATCCGATAAATGTTTGTCAAATGCTTATCAGTCGGTCAGGACAGAGGTGCACACTATTGTTGGTGTTGGGGGCATCGGGAAGACTACTCTGGCTCAGCTGATCTATAATGATGAGCGCATCCTGGATTCTTTTGACGTGAGAATGTGGGTTAGTGTTTCCAACAACTTTGACAAAATTAGAATTACCAAAGAGATCATATCATACCCAACCGATAGTGAGAATGCTGAATTGACTAATTTTAATTTCAGTAAGCTCCAGGACGAACTTAGATGGAGACTTCGTTCCAAGAGGTTTCTCTTAGTGTTGGATGATGTGTGGTATGATGAGAAATATGGAGAGCACATCAACAAACAAATGTGGATGGAAATAATGGCTCCTATTAAGGAAAGGTTTACAAGGCCAGGAAGCATGATTCTAGTGACAACCCGAACAGAATTGGTTGCAAAAATGCTGGACTCTAGAAGCTTGTTCATTTTAGAAGGTCTGGGAAGGGATGATAGTTGGTTGCTATTCAGGCGATGTGCATTTGGCAGCAGGAAGCCAGAAGGTTATCCAGAGTTGAAGCAGTTAGGCTACCAAATTGTTCAAAAACTTAAAGGCTCACCTCTAGCCCTAAAGGTTGTTGGAGGTCATTTAAATGGAAAATACAATGATGCAGAGTGGGAGGATGTTCTTCAAAGAGATGTCCTCAATCCAAATGATATCTTGACTATCTTATACTTGAGTTATGAAAGTTTGCCGGAACACCTCCAGCAGTGCTTTGCATATTGTAGTTTATTCCCAAAGGGTTACCGTATTGATTCAAAGAGATTGATCTGGATGTGGATAGCTCAGGGCCTTGTTCATCTAGAAGGAAATAACAGTAGAAATTTGGAAGATATTGGAAGGGGCTATTTCAATGATCTGTTAGCTCGATCATTTTTCCAAGTGCTCCGTTGTGGAGATCAAACATATTACGTTATGCATGATTCATTGAATGGTCTCGCACTTCATGTTTCCAATGGGGAATGCTTCAGGGTTGATCATGGCAGTGTTGGGGAGTTTCCTCATTACATTAGGCATTTGTCTGTGTCTGCTGAACGACTGGGAGATCTTGTGAACTATGATGGTCTCCGGAGATTGCGTACATTTATGATTCTGAATGATTCTTGGTTCTGCTCCAAAGTCTGTTTAAGTCATGATATACTCAATAAACTCAAGAGTGTGCGGGTACTTGATGTAAGCGGATGCTGCTTTGGAAGGTTTCCTGAAGCTGTCAATGATCTGATGCACCTGCGTTATCTAGCCATTCGACGCACTTATTACCCACTGCCTACAACAATCTCCAGACTCAATCATCTACAGTCCTTGTTTGTGTTGTATCATTCATGTTACTCTGCGAGGATATCTTGCTCAAACAAGTGGAAACAGCGGAAATATTGAAGGAGGGAAGTGAACACTACTGGAGGTCATTTCAGTCTTCCTGAAAGCATTCGCAGGCTCATTAACTTGGTGCATGTTGATGTAGAGAAGGCTTACACTCTCATGTTATCAGGTGTGTATCAGCTTCCTTGTATCGAGGGTTCTGGAGAATTCCTTGTCGATAAGAAGGAGCAAGGTTTGGTACAACTGAGGGATCTGAACAAAATTAGGGGAGAGCTTTCTGTTAGGTTTCTGGAGAATGTAAAAAACAGGGAGGAGGCTGCAAAGTCTCATCTAGACTTGAAGGAGCACATCTCTAAGTTGGAGCTAGAATGGGGATCATGTGATGGTGCTCATGATATGGACAAGGGCTTTGAGGTGCTTGATGTATTAAAGCCACACCGCAATCTTGATGACCTAACTATCAGTGGGTACCCAAGTGTCAAGTCTCCTTCTTGGCTGGAGTCTGATTGGCTGAGAAGATTGAAATTGATTTGCCTACGAGATTGTAATAGATGGGAGGTCCTTCCACCTTTAGGGGATCTCCCCTTACTCGGTACTCTTGAAGTGCGGCGAATGGAAGAACTAAAAGCACTCAGCCAGGAATTCTTTGGTCATGCTGGATTCCCTTCTCTGGAAAGATTGCTTCTGGAACGCCTACCTAAATTGGAGTGGTGTCTTGTGGACAATGATAAAGTGTTACAGAATCTCAGACATCTCTCTGTTGCTGGCTGTCCACGGCTCAGATCATATCCTACCCATCCTCGTACACTCAGACATATAGCTGTACTTGACAAGGAAAAAATCCATTTTAAGCTTCAGATTGACAGTTTTGAACTATCAAGGTCATTTTGTCACCTGGTATCAAGCTCCTTCCATGTCTTGCGCTCTCATCACCTAGAGTCTATAGAAGATATGGAGATCTATGTTAACTGTTTGGTACACATGCCCATGATAGTCTTTCACAATATGAAATCACTCAAAAAGTTAAAAATATTTGGCATTGATGAGCAGAATAATTGCTCAGTGATTACCACACTGTTGGGTGAGAACGGATGTCCTGTGCTTCCTTTGTCACTTAAATGCCTTGCATTAGAAAAGTGCTACCTGCAACCATCCTCTTTCTCCAAGTTATTGAATAATCTTTCATCTCTTGAAACAATACGTCTATCAAAATGTGGCTCTCTTGAGATACCGAGTCTACCGACTACCGGTAAGTCTGCACCTATTGAGGATGCTGAAACGGTTGGACATTTATATTTGTGATTGGATATCATCTTTTGAGGGGTCAGAAGCACTGTTGTCCCTTGAAGAGATGAAGATAGGCTATTGTTATGATCTGGAATATGTACCGTACTTAGATGAGATGCCATGTCTTCAGAAACTACATTTGTCTGCGTGCCCTCAAGTTATGCGATTGTCTAAAGTAGGCTACCAGACAGCCCTGAAGGAGCTGGTTGTAAGATCTTGTGATGGATTATCTTCTCTGCGACAGCTGTGTGACCTGGTTTCGCTTGTGAAGCTGACGATTACCGATTGTTTTGATTTATTGTGGCTTCCTGATATGGATGGTTTTTATTCACTTCGGGTTCTCTCGATTAATCAGTGCCCCCGGCTGAGGTCACTGCCACGAAGTGGTCTTCCTGTATCACTTGAAACATTTTTCATGTCTAGATGCCATCAAGCACTGGAGGAGCAGTTTCAGCGGAAGGAAGGTCCAGATTGGAATAAGTTTGCGGCCTTCCAGGATGCAAGTGGATAGATAGTAGGTGGTAAATATTAGGAGGTTTCCCTTTTTACTATCCTGAATCCGCTTTCGGGTATGTTTTCTTTGGGTAATGCCTTACTTTTGCATAAGCAAACTTAAAGAAAGAAAAATGCAAACTGTATAGATCTTAGATGGTACCACAGCTGTGCGTGCGTTATTCTGCCTGTCATGGATCTCTGGACAGAAAGTTTTGCTTATTGAACTTGCTAGTATAAAGCTGTGAGCTAAGTGCAATCATGTAAACCATTTTGGTTTGATGGTCCAATCAACTTGACATTACAGTCAAGCTAAATTGCACCTTAGGGAATGCAAATTTTCTGAGTAATAAATGTATATTGTACTCAAATTACATTTTTTAACGGATTTACTGAAGTTAAATAGAATGATGCACTGCATGTTTTTTGTTTGTATCTTATTTAATTATTGAATGCTAATATATTGCATGGTTATGCTTACTATCTAGTGGCACATTTTGCTGTTAGGCGTTAGCAGTAGATAGCTTCTTTTTTGGTATTTCATGGCGAAACAAGAAAATAATCAGATGGGTATGTGTTAGTTGAATACCTTTAAAAACAAGAGTTTGAACTCTGAAACTCATCACTGGTTGCAAAAGAAAACCTAGCCCGATTGTAGAGAAAGAAGAAACCAACTTAATACCTGGATGCCATAAGCCTGTAATGCTCTTTTGGTTCTCGTTTCTTTACCCCTTGGTGTTACTTCTCACACCGAAGATACAAAACTTTTGTTTGGGCTCTGTTAGCAGAGGATGCAGATATCGCGAGATAGTGGAACCCGACACAAGGGGTCATATTAAAAATACTCCCTCTGTAAACAAATGTAAGACGTTTTAGGTCATAACGTCTTACATTTGTTTGCAGAGGGAGTAAAATTTAATATTTGTAGCTTGTTGAACATGTATCTCCTGTAAAATCTAAAAACTAAGTAGAGAACAATTCATATGAGCTTTTGAAGTTTGATATGCTTTATTCTCGCAAAAAAGCAGATAGAAACTTGATCTTCTTAGTATAAAAAGCCTATACTATGTTCATAACTTGATCTTCTTAGTGTAGCCTTTTGTACCGATCGCTGATGGAATGAGGGGTGCTGTATATGCAGGCTTATTACACCGGAAACAGCTGGGCTTCTGCTACGTGAACAATCCTTCTATAGGTGCCACTGAACAAGAACAAGATCAGCATGGAATGGGCAACCCAGAAAGGATGGACACAATCCATGATGCAAATTCTCTGTTCAGTTGTTGGCAAGACGGAAGTTGCAGACCACATGTTCTGGTCTTTGGAAGAACATTCATATGACGTGCAGACAGGGCTGGAGGTTCACTGCCACAGGTTCAGAAGGGAATTTCAGATTCGGTAGCTTCTCCGTGTACGCTCACTCTGCCCATGCCTACTGCTTGCTTCACAGCCAAAGCTGTTTTCCTTTTCTTCCGTGAGGCAACAAGTCAGAAAATGAAAGCTTGCTGGCTCCAACACTGGATAGTATTGCACCCCGGTTCTGTCAGATGAGTGCTATCAACTTGTCATTATATGCACGTATATCTATCTCTTTGACGAGATTTTGGAATTTACTAGAGGGCTGGAGCTTGGGTTTTCATGGAAGTTGATAGAGCAACATCTAGTTCAGTCTCCACAAATGGACTCCGGGTCCTCTAAAAAGAAATGGAGTACAATTAATTCTTAGGTCCTTAGATTAAGGAACTTCGACCTCATCATCCTAGTACATACTGTTGTGCTATTTTATTTACAGTTTCCATCTGCAGTTCACCTGGCTGATTCTGCAGGTGCAGGTGACCTTGTTGATCCGAATGTAACCATAGCCGCCATTTCTCCCCAGCCTTATGCCGCTGCCGAACCTGAACTCATAGAGCCCGTCATGGTGATCACTGATCCACCGGCTAGTGACACTACTGGAATTTACTAGAGTCCTCATATGATGAGTGTTATCGACTTGTCATCATCCTTTTATTCATCTACTTAGTATATCCATCAGTTTGAGGAGATTTTGGAATTTACTAGAGGACTGAAACTTCTGTACTGCGTTTCTAAGGAAATTGATAAAGCAACATTTACCCTAGTCTTCACAAATGGACTCCAGGTTCTCTAAAAACAAATGAAGTACATTTCTTAAGTCCCTGGATTAAGCAACTCAACCGTATGTACTGTTCGGCAATTTTATTTACAATTTCCATCAGCAATTCATCTAGCTGATTCTGCAGGCGATCTCATTGAATCTGAATGTAACTACAGTTGGCAAATTATGCCTGTGCCATTGGGTTATCGTACCTGTATCTAGGGAAGTTGTTCTTTCTCTTCGTCTGGGTACTGCTGGTGCAACCTTGCGAGTGCTAATCTATCTAAATAACTAAATAAGCTTTGGTTGATTTGGGTCGTAACGACATGGTCTTTACAGATTGGTTGTGTTCGTCCACTCTGCGGATGATTGGTTGTTCGAACATATATTTTTAGTTAGTAGTGTGACCCCCACCGCTTATCTTCGGTCGAAGTCCAATGCCATTGATTGTTTATCACTTTCAATCAAAACTAGGGTGTGTTGCATCTTTTCTTTTTCAGAAAATGAAGAAGAAACAGCCTCCATAGCAGTACAGTTACATGGCTCAGTAAACTAAAGGTGTGTTTATAGTGTCCAATTGGAAAAACCTACAGTAACGCTTGTCTCGCTGCTCTTCCGGTCGGTAGAACCCATCTCTCACATCGACCAAATTATAGTGAATCGTTCATTGCTTTAGAACATGTGACATTGTCACCATTTCCAAACTAATGGACCTAGAAGGCCAAATGTTTACTCTCCAAACCAAACTTCGCTTAACATATCAGTTTTTCTCTAATATCTGGAGTTCTCAACTCGTATATATGATAATTGTTTTCGTTTGGTAACACTACATGAACATAATATATCGTCAAACATGTTGTCTGTATCGATCCATGCCTAGCTATACCAATTTATAGACCCAAGTAGCATGTTATTCATGCTTTCATTATGCAAATGGGCGTGCATGGACATTGCATGAATACAATTAGTTTAACCCATGGCAAGCAATCAACATAGGGGGTGGAACTGCACATGGCAACTTATCATATGACATGGCAACTATAAAGTAGTATTTATTTAAAACTTACTACTGTACATGCCGCGGCTATTAGGTTGACTTTATATGACATGACAACTCTTTATAGCCAAGTGTTGGTTGTATTATTAAGCATGCTATAATGGGGAGTATCATATAATGCACAGTATCATAAGTTAGTATCTTAGATTGCCTTATTAATTGTCATGCATGACACAAAGTAATACTCCCACATCCTCTCTTTCCTCATATAATTGTGCGCCACATCATAAAGAAAGTCTAGTTGAAATGCATGATACTGCTTATGATACTCCCACTACGACAAGCCTAAGGTGGACTCATCAACAACAATTCTAGCTTTGTGGACAGTCTCATGCGGGCCTGGTGTAACATATCACAAATAAAATTAATATGTCATTTCCACATGACTACCTGGACCAAATCTTATCTCTGGATTGATGCTGGACACTAGCTCAAATATAGGCCCGACAAATGAGCTTCACGTTTTTATTATGCTCATGAACATTACATGCTTAAAGTGGGTTTAACCGGCACCGCCGAGGGTGGAGTAAATGTTAAGAGACAACAGAAGGAACGATTTCATTGAGACGGAGTCTTGTTTTAATCAATTAATTAAGGGAGAGTTTTACGGGATAATAAACCTGAAGATCTATCAATCTATCATGTGGTTCATAGAGGCTCGAAAACGCAATGTGGCCAATGGATCATTGTATCTACCTGATGATTAAATTGTGTCGAACATAATAGGTTGATTGGTTTATAATTATAATGCAACACCATGGACGTGCTCCTCTTTCAGGTACATTGTCGGCTAGCATTAACCCATGGTTTTAGTGGTGTTAACACCAGCCAGAAGGGAGGAAATGGGTAGGGCAGGGCAGCACAAAAAATTCTAGTGGGAATGGATCGGAGAAGAAGATAGGCGTCGCATGAGTGCAGGGGTAGCAGTAGGCTACACATGGAGGGTGTGTGAGTAGAGCTGGGCTACTATTATATGCTATTTCTTACGTGAAAGTTCGCAATCAGCTAGTAATGGTGAGGCACACATTCTTGTCCTCCCTTTAGCGGCTTGCCTATGCACCTTTCGTGTGAGTCTAAACCTACCCAAGTTACAGCCAAAATTTCAGGAATCTATCAAATCCAGTTTTCATCATGAAATTCGAATTGGACGAGGGAGACATAGTCATCAGGCCAAACATCTTCCTCTATTGATGATGAGAAAATTCCAATTAGGATGAGTTGGGATGAGTGTTGCTTCACATAATAGTCATCGAAGAAAATGGGAAAATTCCAGAACTGGGAGATCTGAACTGGCCGTTGATGTTAGCACTTTCCCCATGGCTCTTCCGGTTTGCAGAGCCCAGCGGTGTGGAAGAAGCAATAATGGAGCAGGATGAACTCTCCATGATTGCCAACTTTGGAATCTAGAAGACCGAAGAGTCGACCGCACAATCAAGCTTCACTCAGTTATCCTCTAATATCCCAATTCGAAAGTACTTTGCATAAAATAGAATCACATGGGGTCATTGGTACGACGTTACTTTATAAAATGGACTGAGATGCTACTGCATCAATGATGTCCATGTGTCGTCCAGAGATGGTGAACTTCTGTCGTACATGAAGCAACACTCATCCCAACTCATATGTAGGCTTTCCTTTCTATTTTCTGCATGGCTACTTAAACATCACCAAACCAGAATGGCTCCTATGAATGCAAAGGTACTACTGCAATTTATAGGCTGGAATTCAACTAGCATGTTATTTCATGCCTTCATTATACAATAATGCAGATGCCCATGCATGAAAATTACATGACTAAAGTTAGTTGGATTCAACACATAGCAAGCAAGTCGCATATCATTAAGGAACTGCACCAAAGAGCTCAGGCTATATAAATGATCCATGCCATCATCTTTGACTAGATCATTTCCACGATACTCTCATGAGCATTCAAGTTTAGATCAGATTAAGAAGAAGAAGCATGCATCCAGATCATTCTTGGAATAGAAAATTATTTTGGCCGTCCAAACTTTTTTACCCAACAGATTAAACTGAACACGGGGAGGTAATGGGTCATCCCATGACTGCTACACTAGTGCCTTAGGGCATCTCTAACCAAACTCCTAAATTTAGCCCCTCACATGCCTTCTGGAACCTTAACACCTCAAATTTGAAGAGTTGAAAAAAATGTGAACCTAACCGAACTCTCAAATTTAACTCCTCATTCGAACTAGACCCCACATGGAAATTTCTTCCTTCCTTCCTTCCTTTGATGCGGCAAACGACTGACTTCTCGCCACATGAGCTAGGCAGGACCTAAGATAGATGCTCCATGGAAGTAATTTGATAGAGGCTCATTGTGCGTGATGTGTGACGAAGTAGTTGAGAAAGTAGGCGAAGTTTGTCCTCCACTGGACATGGCTTGGGCGTTTCTTTGTCTAAATGGGTTCTTCCCCTCATCTTTCTCTTCATATGTACATGAGCTTTCCCTCTGTAGATGTTCCTTCGCGCACGCTGCAGCTTTGTTCATGGCCGTGACCACAAGGAGGAATGCCGCTGGCCTAGGGATGAAGAGGAGGAGTGTCACCGTGGCCGGAGACGACGGGTAAGATACGGAAAAGTGAAGGAAAAAAAGTTCACTAGATTCTACAAAATTTAGCGTTCAGAGGTCGGCGGGGCTATGGGATGTCGGTCGACATGCGGGGTAGTCTCCGAAGGCAAGGAATGTGTCTGGGGTGGCGCATGCAAGCGGCCGAGCAACAGAGATAGGCGGCCATGTGAGAGAGAGTGAATCTTTTGCTGAGACTTCATTTTGCTCTCTCAAACTTGAGATGCGGCCGATGCTTTTCCTATTTTTTTGATGAGTTAAATGTTTTGAGAGTGTGGCTAAGTGCAAGTTAACTGCTAAAAAAGGAATCAAATAAAATCCTTTAAGGAGGTAAACCTTTTTAAGAGTTTGGCTCCTTTTGTATCTAGAAACCTAGCTTAATGTTAGCCTCACCATGAAAGTTTGCCCAAAAAGGCTTCCGTCCCACTTTATATATAAAGCAACACAGACAAATAGATACAAGATGATGAGGAGATCCTCTTACAAAGCAGATCAAAGAAATAACAAGAAAACAGGAGTCCACACCCTAGCACAAAGACACCTAGACTACCAACAGGGAAGAAGGCATGCCACCAAGGGGAACCGCCGGATCTTGTTGTGTCGCTCATACCAAGGTGCCGCCAGAGAGAGCCCTTTCCCTCCCGCTCCAGATCATGGAGCACGATCCTGCTTGCAGACATGAGGATTGCGAGGGGCACCTGCGAGAACCCGTGTAAAAGATGAGGGGGCAAGACCGACCACCCATGCTAGAGCCTAGGTAACTTTGTGCCAGGACCCGAACAAGCCTGCCGATGATGACGCCACGCGTCGAGGGAACCCTGGGCTCCACGCGTCGATCATCGTGGAAGTTTTGATTATCCGCCTGGAAACACCACATGAAGAAACTAGGGATCTGGGCGGTGATGCAATCCACTATGGATGGCTAAACAAATGTAATCACATCACAACGTTTACTATGCTATGCATTTGCTTGACGATGGTTTTAGCCTCGTTGCCTGATATCAATTTTAATGAAAATGATGGCTGCATCGCAATGATGCAAAGGCAGAGGGTTTCAACCTTATTTTTAAAAACACATTACTACTCCCTGGCAGTTTAATTAACACTAGGAAAAATGCTTGTGTGTTGCAACAGGAAAAATCATCTATGCACCCCACTTGTGAAAGAAAACATTGTAAACAAAATTTGAGATCTTTCCAATTGCTTGACATGAGAAATTAAAATTCTTTTAGTGCACATATTCCGCAAAGTAATTAAAGTGAAGCTTAACATTCCAACTCTACAAGATCTCTATACGTGCGGAACGGAACACTTACTTTGGCGTTGTGGCTAGCTCATTCTACAAACAATCTGTTGGTCCATGGTTCAATCGCGGCTTAGACATTACTGTTTGAATGCTAGTGGAAGAGAATGTTCATGGTAGAACAATTAACATCAAAACCATGAATCTAAATGGCCAATAATTTAGTGCACCCTGTTATTTTGGCTAATAGTGTTCATATATTTATAGTGCATCGAAAGAACTTACATCAATTTCTAGTTTTTACCATAAATACATATGGCGTGTCTTAGTGCTAACTGTAACTGTATGTACAAAACTGATTACAACACACTATCTGCTACATACGTCCTCATATAGAAATGATATAATTGATGCAAGTATGTCTTTGTGTCGGCAGGAACAAACATAAACTCCCACTAACAAATGTGCAGGTTTGGAGTGAATAGTGAACCTTATTTTGTTCCAGGTTAAATATAACTATAAGACGACCCTATATATTTCAGACAAAGAAATTCAAAGAGAAAATCCATCACTTCAATTATTTAATAAGAAAATGATTACTAACCTCTGATTTTGGGCTAATGGTGTTCATTTATTTATAGTGCATCAAAAGAACTTACATCAATTTCTAGTTTTACCACAAATACATATGATGTGTCTTAGTGCTGATTAACTATACGTACAAAAATAATTACAACACACTATTTGCTACATACACCTTCATATAAAAAATGATATAAATGATGCAAGTAAGTCTTTGTGTCAATTGGGACAAATATAAAATTCCATTAACAAATATGCATATTTGGAGTGAATAATGGACCTTATTTTGTTCCTGGTCAAATATAACTATAAGACGACCCTATATATTTCACACAAAGAAAATCAAAGAGAAAAGCAATCACTTCAATTATTTAATAAGAAAATGATTAAAAACTCACTTCTGGGTTCATAGTTAGATCTGTAGGATTGCTGGAATTTAGTCTATTTTGGACAGCCCAATAACTATTTCAGAAATTCCTAATAAATCATAGAGGCCCACTTAGCCCATTTGTGCAAGGCAAGGGATACTACTAAAGTTTAGTCTCACATTGTTAGTTTAGTGGGAGTTGGACCTCCTTATAAGGGAGGTTCTTTCTCCACTTGTACGAGCATGAGAACAAGAGGGATTTCCACACGCGCTCCTCCTCCGCCGCCCGCCTCGCCACGCCACGCCTCGTCACGACGCGCCGCGGGTTGCGGGAATGAGCCGAGCCGATATCTAATTTTTTTCCACGCAGTACGGGTATGGTGAGCCCAGATTCCGCAAAGTGGCTTGAAGCCATGAAATCTGAGATGGGATCCATGTATGAGAACAAAGTATGGACTTTGGTTGACTTGCCCGATGATCGGCAAGCAATTGAGAATAAATGGATCTTTAAGAAAAAGACTGACGCTTATGGTAATGTTACTGTCTACAAAGCTTGACTTGTCGCAAAAGGTTTTCGACAAGTTCAAGGGATTGACTACGATGAGACTTTCTCACCCGTAGCGATGCTTAAGTCTGCCCGAATCATGTTAGCAATTGCCGCATTTTATGATTATGAAATTTGGCAGATGGATGTCAAAACTGCATTCCTGAATGGATTTCTGGAAGAAGAGTTGTATATGGTGCAACCGGAAGGTTTTGTCGATCCAAAGGGAGCTAACAAAGTGTGCAAGCTCCAGCGATCTATTTATGGACTGGTGCAAGCCTCTCGGAGTTGGAATAAACGCTTTGATAGTGTGATCAAAGCATTTGGTTTTATACAGACTTTCGGAGAAGCCTGTATTTACAAGAAAGTGAGTGGGAGCTCTGTAGCATTTCTGATATTATATGTGGATGACATATTGCTGATTGGAAATGATATACAATTTCTGGATAACATAAAGGGATACTTGAATAAAAGTTTTTCAATGAAAGACCTCGGTGAAGCTGCTTACATATTAGGCATAAAGATCTATAGAGATAGATCAAGACGCTTAATTGGACTTTCACAAAGCACATACCTTGACAAGATTTTGAAGAAGTTCAAAATGGATCAAGCAAAGAAAGGGTTCTTGCCTGTGTTACAAGGTGTAAGATTGAGTAAGACTCAAAGCCCGACCACTGCAGAAGATAGAGAGAAAATGAAAGATGTTCCCTATGCTTCAGCCATAGGCTCTATCATGTATGCAATGCTGTGTACCAGACCTGATGTGTGCCTTGCTATAAGTTTAGCAGGGAGGTACCAAAGTAATCCAGGAGTGGATCACTGGACAACGGTCAAAAACATCCTGAAATACCTGAAAAGGACTAAGGATATGTTTCTCGTATATGGAGGTGACAAAGAGCTCACCGTAAGAGGTTACGTTGATGCAAGCTTTGACACTGATCCGGACGATTCTAAATCGCAAACCGGATACATGTTTACATTAAACGGTGGAGCTGTCAGTTGGTGCAGTTCTAAACAAAGCGTCGTAGCGGGATCTACATGTGAAGCGGAGTACATAGCTGCTTCGGAAGCAGCGAACGAAGGAGTCTGGATGAAGGAGTTCATATCCGATCTAGGTGTCATACCTAGTGCATCGGGTTCAATGAAAATCTTTTGTGACAATACTGGTGCAATTGCCTTGGCAAAGGAATCCAGATTTCACAGAAGGACCAAACACATCAAGAGACGCTTCAACTCCATCCGGGATCTAGTCCAGGTGGGAGACATAGAGATTTGCAAGATACATACGGATCTGAATGTTGCAGACCCGTTGACTAAGCCTCTTCCACAAGCAAAACATGATCAACACCAAGACTCCATGGGTGTTAGGATCATTACATTGTAATCTAGATTATTGACTCTAGTGCAAGTGGGAGACTGAAGGAAATATGCTCTAGAGGCAATAATAAAGTTATTATTTATTTCCTTATATCATGATAAATGTTTATTATTCATGCTAGAATTGTATTAACCGGAAACATAATACATGTGTGAATACATAGACAAACAAAGTGTCACTAGTATGCCTCTACTAGACTAGCTCGTTAGTCAAAGATGGTTATGTTTCCTAACCATGAACAAAGAGTTGTTATTTGATTAACGAGGTCACATCATTAGTTGAATGATCTGATTGACATGACCCATTCTATTAGCTTAGCACCCGATCATTTAGTATGTTGCTATTGCTTTTCTTCATGACTTATACATGTTCCTATGACTATGAGATTATGCAACTCCCGTTTACCGGAGGAACACTTTGGGTACTACCAAACGTCACAACGTAACTGGGTGATTATAAAGGAGTACTACAGGTGTCTCCAATGGTAGATGTTGGGTTGGCGTATTTCGAGATTAGGATTTGTCACTCCGATTGTCGGAGAGGTATCTCTGGGCCCTCTCGGTAATGCACATCACTTAAGCCTTGCAAGCATTGCAACTAATGAGTTAGTTGCGGGATGATGTATTACAGAACGAGTAAAGAGACTTGCCGGTAACGAGATTGAACTAGGTATTGGATACCGACGATCGAATCTCGGGCAAGTAACATACCGATGACAAAGGGAACAACGTATGTTGTTATGCGGTCTGACCGATAAAGATCTTCGTAGAATATGTAGGAGCCAATATGGGCATCCAGGTCCCGCTATTGGTTATTGACCGGAGACGTGTCTCGGTCATGTATACATTGTTCTCGAACCGTAGGGTCCGCACGCTTAACGTTACGATGACAGTTATTCTGAGTTTATGCATTTTGATGTACCGAATGTTGTTCGGAGTCCCGGATGTGATCACGGACATGACGAGGAGTCTCGAAATGGTCCAGACATAAAGATTGATATATTGGAAGCCTATATTTGGACATTGGAAGTGTTCCGGGTGGAATCGGGAATTTTACCGGAATACCGGGAGGTTACCGGAACCCCCCGGGAGCCAAATGGGCCAACATGGGCCTTAGTGGAAAGGTGAAAGGGCTGCCCACATAGGGCTGCGTGCCCCCCCTCCCCCTAGTCCTATTAGGACTAGGAGAAGGGGCCGGCACCCTCTCCCCCCCTTTTGGGGAGTCCTAGTTGGAATAGGATTGGAGGGGGGAGTCCTACTCCCGGTGGGAGTAGGACTCCTCCTGCGCCCTCTCCCTGGCCGGCGCACCTCTCCCCCTTGGCCCCTTTATATACGGGGGCAGGGGGCACCTCTAGACACACAAGTTGATCCACGTGATCTATTCCTTAGCCGTGTGCGGTGCCCCCTGCCACCATATTCCTCGATAATACTGTAGCGGAGTTTAGGCGAAGCCCTGCTGCTGTAGTTCATCAAGATCGTCACCACGCCGTCGTGCTGACAAAACTCTTCCCCGACACTTTGCTGGATCGGAGTCCGGGGATCGTCATCGAGCTGAACGTGTGCTCGAACTCGGAGGTGCCGTAGCTTCGGTGCTTGATCGGTTGGATCGTGAAGACGTACGACTACTTCCTCTACGTCGTGTCATCGCTTCCGCGGTCGGTCTACGTCGGGTACGTAGACAACACTCTCCCCCTCGTTGCTATGCATCACCATGATCTTGCGTGTGGGTAGGAAATTTTTTGAAATTACTACGTTCCCCAACAGTGGTATCAGAGCCAGGTTACGATCCTGGGACTGCGTGTGCGTAGGAAATTTTTTGAAATTACTACGTTCCCCAACAGTGGCATCCGAGCCTAGGTTTTATGGTTTGATGTTATTTGCACGAGTAGAACACAAGTGAGTTGTGGGCGATACAAGTCATACTGCCTACCAGCATGTCATACTTTGGTTCGACGGTATTGTTGGACGAGACGACCCGGACCAACCTTACGCGTACGCTTACGCGAGACCGGTTCCCTCGACGTGCTTTGCACATAGATGGCTTGCGGGCGACTGTCTCTCCAACTTTAGTTGAACCAAGTGTGGCTACGCCCGGTCCTTGAGAAGGTTAAAACGGAGTCTATTTGACAAACTATCGTTGTGGTTTTGATGCGTAGGTGAGATGAGTTCTTGCTTAAGCCCGTAGCAGCCACGTAAAACTTGCAACAACAAAGTAGAGAACGTCTAACTTGTTTTTGCAGGGCATGTTGTGATGTGATATGGTCAAGGCATGATGCTAAATTTTATTGTATGAGATGATCATGTTTTGTAACCGAGTTATCGGCAACTGGCAGGAGCCATATGGTTGTCGCTTTATTGTATGCAATGCAATCACGATGTAATGCTTTACTTTATTACTAAGCGGTAGTGATAGTCGTGGAAGCATAAGATTGGCGAGACGACAACGATGCTACGATGGAGATCAAGGTGTCGCGCCGGTGACGATGGCGATCATGACGTTGCTTCGGAGATGGAGATCACAAGCACAAGATGATGATGGCCATATCATATCACTTATATTGATTGCATGTGATGTTTATCTTTTTTATGCATCTTATCTTGCTTTGATTGACGGTAGCATTATAAGATGATCTCTCACTAAATTATCAAGAAGTGTTCTCCCTGAGTATGCACCGTTGCCAAAGTTCGTCGTGCCCAGACACCACGTGATGATCGGGTGTGATAAGCTCTACGTCCATCTACAACGGATGCAAGCCAGTTTTGCACACGCAGAATACTCAGCTTAAACTTGACGAGCCTAGCATATGCAGATATGGCCTCGGAACACGGAGACCGAAAGGTCGAGCGTGAATCATATAGAAGATATGATCAACATAACGATGTTCACCATTGAAAACTACTCCATCTCACGTGATGATCGGTTATGGTTTAGTTGATTTGGATCACGTGATCACTTAGAGGATTAGAGGGATATCTATCTAAGTGGGAGTTCTTAAGTAATTTGATTAACCGAACTTAAACTTATCATGAACTTAGTACCTGATAGTATCTTGCTTGTTTATGTTAATTGTAGATAGATGGCTCGTGCTGTTGTTCCGTTGAATTTTAATGCATTCCTTGAGAAAGCAAAGTTGAAAGATGATGGTAGCAATTACACGGACTGGGTCCGTAACTTGAGGATTATCCTCATTGCTGCACAGAAGAATTACGTCCTGGAAGCACCGCTGGGTGCCAGGCCTGCTGCTAGAGCAACACCAGAAGTTATGAACGTCTGGCAGAGCAAAGCTGATGACTACTCGATAGTTCAGTGTGCCATGCTTTACGGCTTAGAATCGGGACTTCAACGACGTTTTGAACGTCATGGAGCATATGAGATGTTCCAGGAGTTGAAGTTAATATTTCAAGCAAATGCCCGGATTGAGAGATATGAAGTCTCCAATAAGTTCTATAGCTGCAAGATGGAGGAGAACAGTTCTGTCAGTGAGCATATACTCAAAATGTCTGGGTATAATAATCACTTGATTCAATTGGGAGTTACTCTTCCGGATGATTGCGTCATTGACAGAATTCTCCAATCACTGCCACCAAGCTACAAGAGCTTCGTGATGAACTATAATATGCAAGGGATGAACAAGACTATTCCCGAGCTCTTCGCAATGCTGAAAGCTGCGGAGGTAGAAATCAAGAAGGAGCATCAAGTGTTGATGGTTAACAAAACCACTAGTTTCAAGAAAAAGGGCAAAGGGAAGAAAAAGGGGAACTTCAAGAAGAACGGCAAGCAAGTTTCTGCTCAAGAGAAGAAACCCAAGTCTGGACCTAAGCCTGAAACTGAGTGCTTCTACTGCAAGCAGACTGGTCACTGGAAGCGGAACTGCCTCAAGTATTTGGCGGATAAGAAGGATGGCAAGGTGAACAAAGGTATATGTGATATACATGTTATTGATGTGTACCTTACTAGAGCTCGCAGTAGCACCTGGGTATTTGATACTAGTTCTGTTGCTAATATTTGCAACTCGAAACAGGGACTACGGAATAAGCGGACACTAGCAAAGGACGAGGTGACGATGCGCGTGGGAAACGGTTCCAAAGTCGATGTGATCGCGGTCGGCACGCTACCTCTACATCTACCTTCGGGATTAATATTAGACCTAAATAATTGTTATTTGGTGCCAGCGTTGAGCATGAACATTATATCTGGATCTTGTTTAATGCGAGACGGTTATTCATTTAAATCAGAGAATAATGGTTGTTCTATTTATATGAGTAATATCTTTTATGGTCATGCACCTTTGAAGAGTGGTCTATTTTTGATGAATCTCGATAGTAGTAATACACATATTCATAATGTTGAAGCCAAAAGATGCAGAGTTGATAATGAAAGTGCAACTTATTTGTGGCACTGCCGTTTAGGTCATATCGGTGTAAAGCGCATGAAGAAACTCCATACTGATGGACTTTTGGAACCACTTGATTATGAATCACTTGGTACTTGCGAACCGTGCCTCTTGGGCAAGATGACTAAAACACCGTTCTCCGGTACTATGGAGAGAGCAACAGATTTGTTAGGAATCATACATACCGATGTATGTGGTCCGATGAATATTGAGGCTCGTGGTGGATATCGTTATTTTCTGACCTTCACAGATGACTTAAGCAGATATGGGTATATCTACTTAATGAAACACAAGTCTGAAACATTTGAAAAGTTCAAAGAATTTCAGAGTGAACTTGAAAATCATCGTAACAAGAAAATAAAGTTTCTACGATCTGATCGTGGAGGAGAATATTTGAGTTACGAGTTTGGTGTACATTTGAGAAATTGTGGAATAGTTTCGCAACTCACGCCACCCGGAACACCACAACGTAATGGTGTGTCCGAACGTCGTAATCGTACTTTACTAGATATGGTGCGATCTATGATGTCTCTTACTGATTTACCGCTATCGTTTTGGGGATACGCTCTAGAGACGGCCGCATTCACATTAAATAGGGCACCATCAAAATCCGTTGAGACGACGCCTTATGAACTATGGTTTGGCAAGAAACCAAAGTTGTCGTTTCTTAAAGTTTGGGGCTGCGATGCTTATGTGAAAAAGCTTCAACCTGATAAGCTCGAACCCAAATCGGAGAAATGTGTCTTCATAGGATACCCAAAGGAGACTGTTGGGTACACCTTCTATCACAGATCCGAAGGCAAGACATTCGTTGCTAAGAATGGATCCTTTCTAGAGAAGGAGTTTCTCTCGAAAGAAGTGAGTGGGAGGAAAGTAGAACTTGACGAGGTAACTGTACCTACTCCTTTATTGGCAAATAGTACATCACAGAAAACTGTTTCTGCGAGACCTACACCAATAAGTGAGGAAGCTAATGATGATGATCATGAAACTTTAGATCAAGATACTACTGAACCTCGTAGATCAACCAGAGTAAGATCCGCACCAGAGTGGTACGGTAATCCTGTTCTGGAGGTCATGCTACTAGATCATGATGAACCTACGAACTATGAAGAAGCGATGGTGAGCCCAGATTCCGCAAAGTGGCTTGAAGCCATGAAATCTGAGATGGGATCCATGTATGAGAACAAAGTATGGACTTTGGTTGACTTGCCCGATGATCGGCAAGCAATTGAGAATAAATGGATCTTTAAGAAGAAGACTGACGCTGATGGTAATGTTACTGTCTACAAAGCTCGACTTGTCGCAAAAGGTTTTCGACAAGTTCAAGGGATTGACTACGATGAGACTTTCTCACCCGTAGCGATGCTTAAGTCTGTCCGAATCATGTTAGCAATTGCCGCATTTTATGATTATGAAATTTGGCAGATGGATGTCAAAACTGCATTCCTGAATGGATTTCTGGAAGAAGAGTTGTATATGATGCAACCGGAAGGTTTTGTCGATCCAAAGGGAGCTAACAAAGTGTGCAAGCTCCAGCGATCTATTTATGGACTGGTGCAAGCCTCTCGGAGTTGGAATAAACGCTTTGATAGTGTGATCAAAGCATTTGGTTTTATACAGACTTTCGGAGAAGCCTGTATTTACAAGAAAGTGAGTGGGAGCTCTGTAGCATTTCTGATATTATATGTGGATGACATATTGCTGATTGGAAATGATATACAATTTCTAGATAGCATAAAGGGATACTTGAATAAAAGTTTTTCAATGAAAGACCTCGGTGAAGCTGCTTACATATTAGGCATAAAGATCTATAGAGATAGATCAAGACGCTTAATTGGACTTTCACAAAGCACATACCTTGACAAGATTTTGAAGAAGTTCAAAATGGATCAAGCAAAGAAAGGGTTCTTGCCTGTGTTACAAGGTGTAAGATTGAGTAAGACTCAAAGCCCGACCACTGCAGAAGATAGAGAGAAAATGAAAGATGTTCCCTATGCTTCAGCCATAGGCTCTATCATGTATGCAATGCTGTGTACCAGACCTGATGTGTGCCTTGCTATAAGTTTAGCAGGGAGGTACCAAAGTAATCCAGGAGTGGATCACTGGACAGCGGTCAAAAACATCCTGAAATACCTGAAAAGGACTAAGGATATGTTTCTCGTATATGGAGGTGACAAAGAGCTCACCGTAAGAGGTTACGTTGATGCAAGCTTTGACACTGATCCGGACGATTCTAAATCGCAAACCGGATACGTGTTTACATTAAACGGTGGAGCTGTCAGTTGGTGCAGTTCTAAACAAAGCGTCGTAGCGGGATCTACATGTGAAGCGGAGTACAAGCTGCTTCGGAAGCAGCGAACGAAGGAGTCTGGATGAAGGAGTTCATATCCGATCTAGGTGTCCTACCTAGTGCATCGGGTCCAATGAAAATCTTTTGTGACAATACTGGTGCAATTGCCTTGGCAAAGGAATCCAGATTTCACAAAAGGACCAAACACATCAAGAGACGCTTCAACTCCATCCGGGATCTAGTCCAGGTGGGAGACATAGAGATTTGCAAGATACATACGGATCTGAATGTTGCAGACCCGTTGACTAAGCCTCTTCCACGAGCAAAACATGATCAGCACCAAGACTCCATGGGTGTTAGGATCATTACAGTGTAATCTAGATTATTGACTCTAGTGCAAGTGGGAGACTGAAGGAAATATGCTCTAGAGGCAATAATAAAGTTATTATTTATTTCCTTATATCATGATAAATGTTTATTATTCATGCTAGAATTGTATTAACCGGAAACATAATACATGTGTGAATACATAGACAAACAAAGTGTCACTAGTATGCCTCTACTAGACTAGCTCGCTAGTCAAAGATGGTTATGTTTCCTAACCATGAACAAAGAGTTGTTATTTGATTAACGAGGTCACATCATTAGTTGAATGATCTGATTAACATGACCCATTCTATTAGCTTAGCACCCAATCGTTTAGTATGTTGCTATTGCTTTTCTTCATGACTTATACATGTTCCTATGACTATGAGATTATGCAACTCCTGTTTACCGGAGGAACACTTTGGGTACTACCAAACGTCACAACGTAACTGGGTGATTATAAAGGAGTACTACAGGTGTCTCCAATGGTAGATGTTGGGTTGGCGTATTTCGAGATTAGGATTTGTCACTCCAATTGTCGGAGAGGTATCTCTGGGCCCTCTCGGTAATGCACATCACTTAAGCCTTGCAAGCATTGCAACTAATGAGTTAGTTGCGGGATGATGTATTACAGAACGAGTAAAGAGACTTGCCGGTAACGAGATTGAACTAGGTATTGGATACCGACGATCGAATCTCGGGCAAGTAACATACCGATGACAAAGGGAACAACGTATGTTGTTATGCGGTCTGACCGATAAAGATCTTCGTAGAATATGTAGGAGCCAATATGGGCATCCAGGTCCCGCTATTGGTTATTGACCGGAGACGTGTCTCGGTCATGTCTACATTGTTCTCGAACCGTAGGGTCCGCACGCTTAACGTTACGATGACAGTTATTATGAGTTTATGCATTTTGATGTACCGAATGTTGTTCGGAGTCCCAGATGTGATCACGGACATGACGAGGAGTCTCGAAATGGTCCAGACATAAAGATTGATATATTGGAAGCCTATATTTGGACATCGGAAGTGTTCCGGGTGAAATCGGGAATTTTACCGGAATACCGGGAGGTTACCGGAACCCCCCGGGAGCCAAATGGGCCAACATGGGCCTTAGTGGAAAGGTGAAAGGGCTGCCCAAATAGGGCTGCGCGCCCCCTCCCCCTAGTCCTATTAGGACTAGGAGAAGGGGCCGGCCACCCTCTCTCTCTCCCCCCCCTTTTGGGGAGTCCTAATTGGAATAGGATTGGAGGGGGGAGTCCTACTCCCGGTGGGAGTAGGACTCCTCCTGCGCCCTCTCCCTGGCCGGCGCACCTCTCCCCCTTGGCCCCTTTATATACGGGGGCAGGGGGCACCTCTAGACACACAAGTTGATCCACGTGATATATTCCTTAGCCGTGTGCGGTGCCCCCTGCCACCATATTCCTCGATAATACTGTAGCGGAGTTTAGGCGAAGCCCTGCTGCTGTAGTTCATCAAGATCGTCACCACGCCGTCGTGCTGACGAAACTCTTCCCCGACACTTTGCTGGATCGGAGTCCGGGGATCGTCATCGAGCTGAACGTGTGCTCGAACTCGGAGGTGCCGTAGCTTCGGTGCTTGATCGGTTGGATCTGAAGACGTACGACTACTTCCTCTACGTCGTGTCATCGCTTCCGCAGTCGGTCTACGTCGGGTACGTAGACAACACTCTCCCCCTCGTTGCTATGCATCACCATGATCTTGCGTGTGCGTAGGAAATTTTTTGAAATTACTACGTTCCCCAACACATATATGCAACATGATCTAGTATCTGTCCTAGATGTGTTCAGTTCAAGTTCATATATGCAGATGCTATTTACTTTCTCTCCGTCAGATTGCATGACTTGCTTTATTGCAGCTATATTAGTCATGCTTTATCTAATATTTCTGTTAATAAAATCATTTGGTAAATTGCTCATATTTCCAACAATCCAAAAACCTTATAATAGGCTATTTACCCCGAGTGGTTTTGCTGCTTCCATGAGACCTCCTATGTTTGAGGGTATCCACTATAAGAGGTGGCGCGTGAGAGCAGTCTTATGGTTTCAAACCATGAGTTGCTATGACGCCACTCTTAGCAAACCTAAAGGAGAGCTTGATGCTCAACAGGCACAAGCTTTTCAGAAAATGGATACTATGTTTAAGGCTGCTCTCTTGAGTGTTCTTGGTGAGAACATAGTTGATGCTTATGCGTCAATTGATAATGGAAAAGATATGTGGGATGCACTCGAGGCCAAGTTTGGGGTCTCGGATGCTGGCACTGAGCTGTACATCATGGAGCAATTCTATGATTACAGGATGACTGAAGAGCGCTCCGTGGTTGAGCAAGCTCATGAGATACAATCATTTGCTAGAGAACTTGAGCACTTCAGTTGTATGCTACCAGACAAGTTTGTTGCCGGAGGTATCATCACTAAGCTTCCTCCTTCATGGAGGAACTTTGCTACCTTGCTGAAGCATAAGAGGCAGGAGTTTTCCGTCCCGGATCTCATTGGCACTCTTGATGTGGAAGAAAAGGCGAGAGCAAAGGACACACGTGCTCGAGGTATTGAGGGAGGATCTAGTGCCAATGTGGTACAGAAGTAGAACTTCCAGCCCCACAAGTTCAAGAACAAGGGCAAGTTTGATGGAAAAGCAAAGTTCGATGGGAAGAACAAGGCTGTGCAACACACGAACTTCAAGAAGAAGAATGGCAAGAAGAAAGGTGCTTGTCATGTGTGTGGGGATCCTGATCATTGGGCTCCTACTTGCCCTAATCGCTATGACAAGCGTCATCCTGGGAAAGGCGGCAAGACCGCTAATGTTTTCATTGGAGACACTGACATGAAGGATGCTGGGTATGGTATATTTCGCACTATTCTTTCAGTATGTCATTCTCCTGACTGGTTGATTGACACGGGTGCTAATGTGCATGTATGCGGTGATATTTCCATGTTTTCGTCTTATCAGACCGCAGGGACTTCAACCGTGCTGATGGGCAACGGTTCAAGTGCTTCTGTTCATGGTGTTGGCACGGTCGATCTGAAGTTTACTTCGGGGAAGATCGTGCGGCTGAAGAATGTGCATTATGTCCCCTCCATCAATAAAAATCTTGTTAGTGGATCTCTTCTGTGTAGAGATGGCTACAAGCTTGTCTTTGAGTCAAATAAATTTGTAATATCCAAGTATGGAACCTTTATTGATAAAGGCTATGAGTCAGGAGGCTTATTCCGTTTATCCTTATCAGACGTTTGCAATAAAGTTGTTAATCATATTTGCAACAATAGTGAATCCAATGTGTGGCATTCACGTCTTTGTCATGTTAACTTTGGTTGCATGTCACGACTAGCGAAGTTGAACTTAATCCCTAGTTTCACCACCGTCAAGGGATCTAAGTGTCAAGTGTGTGTGCAAGCTAAGAAACCTGGTAAGTCTCACACGACTGCGAAAATAAGAAATCTTGCACCACTAGAGCTCATACATTCAGATCTATGTGAAATGAATGGTGTGTTGACAAAAGGTGGAAAGAAATATTTCATGACGTTAATTGATGACTCCACTAGATACTATCGTGTGTATCTTCTGAAATCTAAGGATGAGGCTTTGAACTTTTTCAAGATCTATAAAGATGAAGTGGAAAACAAACTTGATCAAAAAATCAAGAGGCTTAGGTCCGACCGTGGTGGAGAGTATTTTTCCAATGAATTTGATGCTTTTTGTGAGGAACATGGTATAATCCATGAGAGGATGCCTACCTATTCACCTCAGTCAAATGGGGTAGCCGAAAGAAAGAACCGTACTCTAACAGATTTGGTTAACACCATGTTAGACACTTCGGGTCTCTCCAAGGCATGGTGAGGGGAGGCGATATTGACTGCATGTCATGTCCTAAACCGAGTTCCCACAAAGAACAAAGAGATAACTCCATTCGAGGAATGGGAGAAGAAAAGGTTAAAACTCTCTTATCTATGAACATGGGGTTGTTTGGCGGAAGTCAATGTTCCAATTCCAAAGAAGCGGAAGCTTGGACCAAAGACTATGGATTGTGTTTTCCTGGGATATGCTTTTCATAGCATTGGCTATAGATTCTTGGTTGTAAAATCTGAGGTACATGGCATACATGTCGGTACGATCATGGAGTCGAATGATGCGACTTTCTTTGAAGATATCTTTCCCATGAAGGATATGGCTACCTCATCTAATCAGGAGATGCCTAGTTCATCGAATCAAGAATCAGTTACAATTACCGAACCTGCCATTTTGATGGAACACTTTGAAAGTCCTGTGGAGGAGAACAATGAAGTTCCTACTAGGAGCAAGAGACAGAGGACTGCAAAGTCTTTTGGTGATGATTTTCTTGTGTATCTCATAGATGACACTCCCAGTTCTATTTTAGAGGCCTATGCATCTGAAGATGCTAACTACTGGAAGGAAGCGGTTCGTAGCGAGATGGATTCCATCTTGGCGAATGAAACCTGGGAGATAACTGATCGTCCTTATGGGTGCAAACCTATAGGATGCAAATGGGTATTCAAGAAGAAGCTTAGGCCTGATGGTACTATTGAAAAGTACAAGGCTCAGCTCGTGGCTAAGGGTTATACCCAAAAGGAAGGTGAAGACTTCTTTGATACTTACTCACATGTGGCTCGACTGACCACTATTTGAGTTCTACTTTCACTAGCTTCCTCGCATGGTCTTCTCGTTCATCAAATGGATGTTAATACTGCTTTCCTAAATGGAGAGTTGGATGAGGAAATTTATATGGAACAACCAGATGGGTTTGTACTAGATGGCCAGGAAGGGAAAGTGTGCAAGTTGCTGAAGTCTTTGTACGGACTTAAGCAAGCACCCAAACAGTGGCATGAGAAGTTTGAAAGAACTTTAACAGCTGCAGGCTTTGTTGTGAACAAAGCTGACAAATGTGTGTACTATCGCCATGGTGGGGGCGAGGGAGTTATCATGTGCTTGTATGTTGATGACATACAAATTTTCGGAACAAATCTGAATGTTATTAAGGAGGTCAAGGATTTCCTATCTCCTTGTTTTGAGATGAAGGATTTAGGAGTGGCTGATGTCATTCTGAACATCAAGTTGTTGAGAGACGATGATGGTGGGATTACATTGCTTCAATCTCATTATGTGGAAAAGATCTTGAGTCGCTTTGGCTATAGTGACTGCAAGCCCTCTCCAACACCATATGATGCGAGTGTGTTACTTCGAAAGAATCGAAGAATTGCTAGAGATCAATTGAAATATTCTCAGATTATTGGCTAACTTATGTACTTAGCAAGTGCTACAAGACGTGACATCTCTTTTGCTGTTAGCAAACTGAGTCAGTTTGTCTCAAAACTAGGAGATGTGCATTGGAAAGCTCTAGAGAGAGTTTTGCATTATTTGAAAGGAACTGCAAATTATGGAATTCACTACACCGGGCATCCAAAGGTGCTTGAAGGGTATAGTGACTCAAACTGGATCTCAGATGCTGATGAGATAAATGCCACGAGCGGTTATGTATTCACTCATGGAGGTGGCGTTGTTTCTTGGAAGTCTTGCAAGCAGACCATCTTAACGAGGTCAACAATGGAAGCAGAACTCACAGCACTAGATATAGCTACGGTTGAAGCAGATTGGCTTCGCCGGCTCTTGAATGACTTGTCGGTTGTTGAGAAACCTGTACCGGGTGTCCTTATGAACTGCGACAATCAAACTGTGATCACGAAAGTGAGCAGCTCAAAGGATAACATGAAATCATCAAGACACATTTAGAGAAGGTTAAAGTCTGTCAGGAAAATGAAAAACTCCGGAGTTATTGTGTTGGATTATATCCAAACGTCTAAAAATCTGGCAGATCCTTTTACCAAGGGTCTATCACGTAATGTGATAGATAATGCATCGAGGGAGATGGGTATGAGACCCACAATATGAGTTGTTCATAGTGGTAACCTATTCTTTGTGATCGGAGATCCCGTGAATTAGATGTGGAAGACAAGTTGTTGGTCAACTGAGAGGAGAGTATCCTTACTATTCACAATACCTCTCCATGAAGATGCAATACTCTCCTAATCTGCATGGCAGGTTGATGTATATCTTGATGTGTTCTAAGTGGCTTATTTAAGCAGAGATGTTATCCTGCAGAACATCTTTTGAAGAACACGCCTATATGAGTCTGATTATCAAACGTCGCAATCTATGAGAGTAGGGTTCTCTCTAGTAAACTCATGAAAGGTCACGGAGTATGACACATAAGCTCCACCCGCGGGGAAGACCCACGGTAGCCACGTATCGGTCAAGGCTTTATGTGAAGTTAGATTCGCACAAAACTTGCAGTTCAAGGCCCAGTCCACTGTTCAAGTTGCTTACTAGTGTAGCATAGAGTTCTAGGTGGAAGTTCAACTTAACAGTCTCCACTGCACTACTGGTATATAAAACCGTGTTTTGGAACCAAAGGCAAATTTTTGTGTCCCTCTGGGATCTGGTGGGGGATTGCTGGGATTTAGTCTATTTTGGGCAGCCCAATAACTATTTCAGAAATTCCTAATAAATCCTAGAGGCCCACTTAGCCCATTTGTGCAAGGCAAGGGATACTACTAAAGCTTAGTCTCACATTGCTAGTTTAGTGGGAGTTGGACCTCCTTATAACGGAGGTTCTTTCCCCACTTGTACGAGCATGAGAACAAGAGGGATATCCACGCGCGCTCCTCCTCCGCCGCCCGCCTCGCCACGCCACGCCTCGTCACGACGTGCCGCGGGTTGCGGGAATGAGCCGAGCCGATATCTAAATTTTTGCCACGCACTACGGGTATACGGAAGGTCACACGAAAGCTGAAAAGATTTTTGCGAAAGTGGAGTTCGAATGCGAACGGTGCAGCCCTTCAGCTGCTGGCTGTTCGCTTCGTCTCTGTCTCTTCGTTTCGCCTCCCGTCGTTGCCCTCTCGCCTCCTTCTCTTGTGCCTATAAAAGGGAGGTCGCTCCTCCCAGAGAGACGCACCAGAACTACTCCTTCCCTCACCATCGGTTCCATCTCTGAGCTGTTGTTGTCTTCCTCATCCCGGCTTGCGGCGTGCACCGCATGTCGAGATAGTATGCCTCCGAGACCGCACCTTTTGAGTCCTGTACGGGAGAAGGGTGATAAGGTTTTTGGGGAGCGCTCTACGCGACTACTGGCTTCTTCATCATGGACTCCGACGACTACTTCCCCGACGACAACTTCTTCCCCGACGTCGACTACCTCAGCAACGACATGGCTGGAGAGGATGTCTTCCCCAAGTCCAGTGCTTCTGCTACTGCTGTCCCGTATGTGTTCTTCTTCTTTCTGTCAGATGTCCTGCCACAGTTTCTCGTACTAGTTCTTGCTCTACATGTGTTAGGTTCTACTCCATATATGCAACATGATCTAGTGTCTGTCCTAGATGTGTTCAGTTCAGGTTCATATATGTAGATGCTATTTACTTTCTCTCCATCAGATTGCATGACTTGCTTTATCGCAGCTAAATTAGTCATGCTTTATCTAATATTTCTGTTAATAAAATCATTTGGTAAATTGCTCATATTTCCAACAAAAACATCATATGAATCTTCTCTTATATATCTAAACATCGTTAGTCAATCGAAGGCCTTTTGCCATACATCACGGGAATTTGGCATGTAACTAAGGAACATGTGTGGCTAATATACTCCAAGCATCTAACATGATGGCCATGCTCAAACAGTTTTCAAAACTGACTGTCTAGTCTACCTACATAACATGATACACAATACAGGGTTACAAGTCAAATGTATGGAAGAATATTTAACCTTTGTACATCTTATCTCCTCTAAATAATAAAGAAAAGGCAAAATGGTTATGTAGATAATCAGAGATATAACATATATTCAAAAGGACACATTCAAATATTTAAACATCAGTTTAAACAACAAAGCAAACTGTATAGCAAGACATCCACATTACTAAAAACTACATTTTTTTCATTTTAAAAGATCAATTTATAAACATGCAAATCATTTTGTTGTTGTTGCATTTTTTCTGTGTTTTGAACAAACACAAGAGGGAAGAGTTTTTATTCACATGCATAACACTAACTTATTTTTTTACTGAAACTGATCAATGTACAGGATGAATACAAACTTAGAGGTATTTATTTTTCAAAATACTACTCAACAAAACATTAGGACATACTATCAGATACCATGTTTAGTGTCAGATAATTAATGTACCAAATTTTATATAACAGATGAAGCATCTGATTAGCACTACAAAAAAATACACTTCCGTGATGATACGTGTTTGTCACAGTAGGTCGCGTTTTTTGTTATGCATGTACATCCATGACGATTTTATGACAGAATCGAGATAGCCATACTTGTGCTGTCATAGAAGTGTTCCATGACATTACCAAAATTATCATGACGGAAGTGTGCACTTCCATGACGATAAATCACGCGTCACATAAGTGCTTTCGTCAAGGGTGACCGACATGTGTCATCCATCGTAACGGAACGCCGTTAAGCTATGAGGTCGGGTTTTGGATCCGATAACCCATTAACAGCCCCGACCAATGGGGATTTTCCACGTGTAAAATCATCATTGGCTGGAGGAAACACGTGTCGGCTCATCGTTGGGACAGATGTCATCCACTCATTGGACAGAAGGCGCCTATGATACGTCGACACGTGGCACGGCCTAACAGAGGCCCACTCCCGTGAAAAGTCCGGCCCGTTTGACTTGGTCAAAAGGTGGCGGGCCGGCCCATGGAAAGCCTGTTAACGGCATGTTCGCCTATAGCCCATTTACAGCCCGCTAACCCAAAGCCCGTTACGCCCTATCCGAATTAGGCCCAGTAGCGTCATCTGGGCCATCCAATATGATTCCAGCCTGTTTTCACTTTTGGCCCATGTATGGCCCATGACGTCTTTCGGCCCATATGAGGCCCTATGTAACTCTTGGCCTATTAACGGCCCGTGGTGAAACTGGCCCATAATGAACAGTGTATCACTTTACACCCATTAACGACCCGTGGTGAAACTGGCCCGTAATGAATAGCGTATCACTTTATACCCATTAATGGCCCGTTATTCCGTTGGGCCATTGAGGGAGTCCTGGATTAGGGGGTGTTCGGGTAGCTGGACTATACCTTCAGCCGGACTCCAGGACTATGAAGATACAAGATTGAAGACTTCGTCCCGTGTCCGGATGGGACTTTCCTTGGCGTGGAAGGCAAGTTTGGCGATGCGGATATTCAAGATCTCCTATCATTGTAACCGAGTCTATGTAACCCTAACCCTATCCGGTGTCTATATAAACCGGAGGGTTGTAGTCCGTAGGCAATCAACTCCATATACAACAATCATACCATAGGCTAGCTTCTAGGGTTTAGCCTCCTTGATCTCGTGGTAGATCTACTCTTGTACTACCCATATCATCAATATTAATCAAGCAGGACGTAGGGTTTTACCTCCATCAAGAGGGCCCGAACCTGGGTAAAACATTGTGTTCCCTGCCTCCTGTTACCATCCAGCCTAGACGCACAGTTCGGGACCCCCTACCCGAGATCCGCCGGTTTTGACACCGACATTGGTGCTTTCATTGAGAGTTCCTCTGTGCCGTCACAATCAGGAAGGATGCCTCCTCCCGTCTTTAAAGACGGCGCCGTTGCTAAGGGAGCCTTGGCTGTCGGCCAAACCCTCCGGCTAGGTGGTTTCCTCATGACCGCGTGTTCGGCTGTTGCGCCGACGGTGACCTCTCGGGTCATCAAAAGCAACCTACACGTCAGCTCGGAGCTCGTCGAGCAGCTAGATCCAATGGAGCTCTCTTCCGTAAACAAGCTCTTGGATCGCATCGCCGCCCTGGGGGTCGCTACGGATCACGACCAGGTTGGGCTTAAACCCGATCTAAGAGAAATTAACTCTCCCCAAGTCACCCACCACGTTGCCGTGGTAGAGACGTTGTGCGGCGACCCTTCATCTATTTTAAGGACTAGCTACATCCGAATTCCCGACTCCTCCAAGACGGATACCCGCGGAGAGGAGGATGTAACTCAAGACCTGAGCTTAGGATCAGGCAACGGGCTAGATTCGTTGGACAACATCCAAGAATCCGAACTTCAGAGTTCGGAAACTCTTCGGCCTCCGAATCTTGGATTGGGTGAGGTTTCAGATTCAACGACACCCGCCCACCCGAACATAAGCGATCTCTCCCAAATCAGGCAGAGGCCCGAGGAAACAGTACATCATTACTGGGCCAGATTCCTCCTGGTTATGAACAGGATAAAGGATTGCCGCGAGGGAGACACAATCTCAATTTTTTGCGGTAATTGCACGGAGAAGGGAATCCTTAACGCCGTAAGTCGTCGTGATATCACACGCTTCGCTGACTTGGCATCTGTAGTACAAAAATACTATGCGATGGAAAGCGCCTGGAAAACCGAAATAAATTTTTGGGATAATCCGGCCTTGAATAGTAATCCCGTCCGAACTAAGAGGGTGCATCATCACAGGACACCCGGGATAAACACCAAAAAGCCAAAACCCTTTACAAGGCATGGAACCGTACTGGAAAGATGGCTTGATGGACCCTGTAGAATTCACAGTACAGAGGACGCCACACCAACTCACAGCCTTAGAGCATGTTGGATACTCCGGCAGGTGGCCAAAATCGACGAGGTCCTCTTAATTCCGGTGGCCGCAGAAAGCCAGCCCAAGGACACCAGTACCGTTCTCACAGTCTTCGAGATTTTTGCATCAAACAATGTGCGAAAAAGAACACTCCGCAGCCTCGCCGAAGTCTATCAAGTTGCAACAATAAATCCATGGAGCGACACTGCCATTACCTTCAACGCAAGTGATGAACCTAGATTCCGAACAGCCCGAGCACTAGCCGCATTGGCCCTCAGTCCCATAGTGGACGGCTTTCGCCTCACCAAGGTGCTCATGGATGGAGGCAGCGGACTGAACCTCATTTATGAGGAAACGCGTTGAGCGAAGCAGCACAACCTTTAGAGGAATAATCCCCAGTCGTGAAGCGTGCTGCACAGGAAAAATCACACTAGATGTGGTGTTCGGCACGCCGGATAATTACAGGTCCGAAGAAGTCACGTTTCAAGTGGCCCCGTTTAAGAGCGGACATCACGCTTTACTAGTACGGGAAGCATTCACAATCTTCTAAGCAATACCCCATTACGGGTACATGAAGCTTAAGATGCCCGGGCCGAATGGAATTATCACTCTAGCTAGTGATCCGGACATAGCACTCCGCGCCGAAAACAAGACGACCGCATTAGCCCTTGAGGCGCTATCCGAAGCCTTAGCGGCCGAGGAACTGACTGCGCTGCGCTCCACGGTTAACAGGGATGATGTGATACTCGATAAGAGATCCAAATCCACATCCTTCAAGCCAGCCGACGAAATAGTCAAATTCCAGGTCCATCCAACGGACCCCAATAAAACAGCTTCAATCGGGGCACGACTGAACCCCGATGCAGACGCCGCACTGCGAGAGTTCCTATGAGAGAACTGGGACATCTTCGCCTGGCACCCTTCAGACATGCCAGGGATCCCACGCAGGCTGGCCGAACACAGCTTAAATATCCTAAAAGGATTTAAACCTGTCAAACAAGCCCTTCGGCGTTTTTCCAAACCCAAGAGACAGGCTATGGGAGAGGAGCTAGCCAAGCTATTGGAGGCCGGATTCATTAGAGACATAAAACATCCGGACTGGCTAGCAAACCTGGTGATGGTACCAAAGAAGGACAAATCCTGGCGCCTGTGTGTCGATTTTAAAGACCTTAACAAGGCTTGCCCAAAGGATCCCTTCCCCCTCCCCCGCACCGATCAAATTATCGATGCCACCGCAGGACACGATTTGTTGTGTTTCCTCGACGCATACTCCGGTTACCATCAAATCAAGATGGCAGATCAGACCAAGCTGCAACAACATTCATCACACCATACGGCCCATTCTGCTTCAACACAATGCCCTTCGGGCTGAAAAACATCGGCGCAACATATCAGCGCATGATCCAGACATGTCTGGCAAACCAGATCGGCAAAACAGTGGAGGCATATGTGGATGATGTGGTCGTCAAATCAAGACATGTCGAATCCCTAGTAAACGACTTGAGGCTTACATTCGATAACCTCCGACAATATGACATCAAGCTCAACCCAGAAAAATGCGTCTTCGGCGTTCCAGCCGGAAGGCTCTTGGGCTTCATTGTATCCGGTAGAGGAATTGAAGCAAACCCAGCCAAGATCCGAGCTTTGTCACAATTGGATGTCCTAAAGGACCTTAAAAAATACAAAAATTAACCTGGTGCGTGGCGGCTTTAAGCCGCTTCATCTCCCGCTTGGGAGAAAAGGCACTACCCCTTTATTGCCTCCTTCGGCGCACCGAACACTTCGAGTGGACGGATGCCGCCACGGCCGGACTTGATGAAATAAAAGCCATATTGGCAACAAACCCATTCCTGGCCGCGCCAATCACCGGCGAACCAATGATTTTGTACATTGCAGCAACACACCAAGTTGTCAGCGCAGTGCTCGTTGTCGAGCGGGAAACGGACGGACACAAATTCCCCCTTCAAAGGCCGGTCTACTACGTGTCCACTGTCCTCACTCCATGCAAATCACGGTACCCGCATTATCAAAAGATTGCATACGTGGTATTCATGGCATCCCGGAAGCTACGACACTACTTTCAAGAGTGTTCCATAATAGTAGCCTCGGAAGTGCCACTAAACGATATTATCAACAACCGCGATGCAACGGGCCGGATTGCAAAATGGGCCATCGAGCTTCTCCCGTTCGATATAACCTATAAGCCACGACGAGCTATTAAATCGCAAGTTTTGGCCGACTTCGTCACAGAATGGACGGAGGCCGAGCTCCCTAAAGAGTATGGCACATATGCAAATTGGATTATGCATTTCGATGGCTCCAAAATGTTGGCCGGACTGGGGGCCGGCGTCGTCCTGACGTCCCCCACAGGAGACACAGTCCAATATGTGCTCCAAATCATGTACACGGATTCCAACAATGCAGTCGAATATGAGGCCCTCCTACATGGCCTCCGGATAGCAGTATCCATGGGTATCCAGCGCCTAGAGGTACGCGGGGATTCAAACCTTGTGATATCCCAAATAAATGGAGACTTCGACGCCAAGGGCCCAAAAATGGCATCTTATCACGACGCCGTCCTAAAAATGTCAGCTCGGTTCGAAGGGCTGGAGTTTCACCACATAGCCCGAGAAAACAATCAAGCGGCGGACGTCCTAGCACGCATCGGAGCAAA
>NC_041392.1:589002994-589047561 GCF_002162155.2 Triticum dicoccoides | reverse complement strand
GTCTTTTTGGAAAGATTGTTCAAGCCATCCGTAGCATGGGAGGGGGAACCCGCAAATAATAGCCCGAACCCAGCCGCACCACTCGACGCCGAACAATCTGACACAATTGGAGGCTTTGCCAACGAAATTACACCTTCAGCCCACGTAATAATGGCGGTTATCACCCCGTGGACAGAACCATTCCTCGCCTACCTTACTAGGCAGGAACTCCCAGAGGACCAAAATGAGGCCCGCTGCATAGTGCGGCGATCTAAGGCCTACAGAGTCAATGAGGGAGAACTTTATAAGAAAAGCACTATCGGAGTCCTTCAAAGGTGCATCTCCGAAGAGGAAGGGCGGAACCACCTGGCTGAAATTCATGCCGGACTCGGTGGTCACCACGCCGCTGCTCGGTCCCTCGTTAGCAATGCTTTCCGTTCAGGCTTTTACTGGCCGACGGCCCGAGCAGACGCTCAGGACCTAGTCCAACGATGCGCCGGTTGCCAACTTTTTGCCAACCAAAGCCATATGCCACCCACCGCACTCCAAACTATACCCATCACCTGGCCTTTTGTGGTCTGGGGGCTTGACATGGTCGGACCCCTTAAAGGTGGAACCCATAGGAAAAAATACTTACTGGTCATGGTGGATAAGTTCACCAAATGGATAGAAGCCAAGCCTGTTAAAACGGCCGAATCCAGACCTGCGATAGACTTCATATCCGGGGTTGTACACCGTTATGGCGTCCCCCACAGCATCATAACCGACAACAGTACAAATTTTACCGCCGACGAGGTAAAACTCTGGTGCAAAAACATGGGCATCAAGCTCGATTATGCTTCCGTCTATCACCCACAAACCAACGGCCAGGTCGAACATGCAAATGGTCTTATCATGAGCGGCATCAAACCTAGACTGGTGCGGTCCCTCAAGGAATCTAACACGCACTGGGTAGAGGAGCTCGACTCCGTGCTATGGGGGCTGCGGACCATGCCAAATCGCACCACCGGGTACACACCATTTTTTATGGTGTACGGCGCAGAAGCAGTTCTGCCCCGCGACATAATTCATGACTCACCTAGAGTGCGCATGTACGAAGAAAGAGAAGCCGAGCTCGATCGGCAGGACAACTTGGACGCCTTGGAGGAGGAGCGCGATGTGGCAAAAGCCCGTTCCGCATTTTATCAACAACAGGCCCGAAGATATCAAAGCAGAGAAGTACGGGCCAAAAATTACAATGTTGGCGAACTAGTTCTACGCCTGCTGGATAAGAAAAAGGACAAACTCAAGCCCAAGTGGGAAGGTCCATTCATAATCGACCAAGTCCTGACTGGTGGGGCGTACCGCCTGCGAGATGCGTCGAACAATCGACTCGAGCCGAACCCGTGGAACGCCACCCGTCTCCAAAGATTCTATGCCTAGCACCGGACTCCGTGTTCGTCTCCTTCCTCTATCCATCCCTTTTTGTATTGTTCTGTCTTACATTTCTCTCCTTCCCATTTTTTTTCATAGCCCTTAAAGGCTCATCTAGTGACGCGCCACTCGCGCTCATTAAACCTGGGGGCTTCTTTAACAGAAGCTTATTTATACGGGCTTCACGCCCAACACATGCGTCAAACTTCAGCATGTACCTTTTTTCTTCACCATTATATGCATCGATATGACTTAAGTTTTGGCCAAGCTGGGTTGCCTGGCTCCTGTGCTTACCCCTACGTTCCCGATTGTTCGGCTATGCGGTAAAGGGAGCACCTCTGCGATTGTTACTGCCGGGTCAGCCGGATGTGTACCTCAGACTGGGTGAATCCGAAAGCTAGCGTTCTTAAGGGAATATTCGTTCGGTGAAATAAAAGATGATCTTTTTACTCATTTTATGCGCCCCCAGATGCCTTTTTTCTGCGTCTCTTCACGCAGTCCGGACATGCACCTTAGGGCATGCCTCCCAGCGAAAGGAACCCTTAACGGAACTATTCTCTCTGGAAGATGTTTCTTACTAACCATGTAATATAACATAACTAGTTGGGCACTTGTCTGATAAAGCACTAATGACCCCTACGCCTGGTCTCCATGCATACCCCGGTTCTTATATAACCGCTAGGGTATTCAGACACACTCCGGACTGTCAGGTGCCGAGGTTGAAGCGAAAAGGTCGGCAACGACAAACGATCTACAATCCGGCTAGAAGGCATTACACATGTCAATTCAAAATTACACAGTCATTCTGACTGATTGTATTCCTCTTCTATACCATCTAACAGGCTGTCTAATTTACAGTCCTGCTGGGAATACTTCGCGGCCAACTCTACTTGGCCGTATACTAAGCTTATAGGGATCTCCTTCCCGTCAGGCCCCACTGGTCCGACCTCGGCCATGTGGTTTGGGTCAGACTTTGTAAAACGGGTCTTCACCATGGCCCAGGCCTCCCTAGCGCCTTGTCGGTAGGTCGATATCTTCCACAACCGGAAGCGCCGCCGAGCTCCCTTCAGCTTCTCCGCAAGCTCTCCAAGGTCCTCGGGCACGGAGTGGGCAGGCCATAAGGCTTAGGCAATATCCCACATCGCCTGCCGAATTCGCTCGTGCAGTTGCAAGAGTCCGGGAAGAAGGTCACCCATAGAACCGGGCATCTCCTCTGCAGGACGACCTGTGAGCATACCTACAGACATTACTCTGTTAGTCGACTTCCTCGCCGAACTCTTTTTTCAAAGTTCGTTCAAGCACTTACTAAAAATGCCGCGTCGAAGCCGCTGATTCTCCTTCGTGGAGTCCGGCAGATGGCCACGAACATCTTTAAGTTCGATGTCCAGCTTGGTGTTGGCATCCTGAAGATCATTCTTCTCTCGCCTCGCCTTTTCCAACGTACTCTTACCGGCCTTTAGCCAGCGTAAGAGTTATTGCTTGTCCGGATCGAGTCCGGCGCCATCTGGAATATGGTTTGTCAGATTTGCACCCACACCGCACAATACTAATCTTTCGAAGTGTATCTTACCTGAGGGGGTCTCTTTGGGCTCCCCTGCTGCGGCTAGTGCGGCCTCTAGTTGGGCCCTACACTTTTCCAGCTCCTGGGACAGTACGGTATTCTTCTCTGTAAGAAGCTGCATATTAAATGATCCTTAAATCAGTTGCTCTAACTGCTTCAAGTCTCGGGGGCTACTGGCATATATATATATATATTTAACCAAAATTTTCTTACCCGTATGTCTTTTACATACTGCTCTGTGGCTCTAGCTAAACCATTTTGAGCGGCACGGAGGTACGCATCTCCTGAATTAAAGGCATCTAAAGCCTCTTGGGAGAAACAAGCGTCGCGTAGAATTGTCCGGCGATGCCTGTGGTTCATGGCACTCTCCACTTCAGAATTTGTGGCAGACAGCCTGTCCGCATCCTCTATCGGAGGAGCGTCCGATGCGCGCCTTGTGCTCGCCTCCGCTTCCTGGCCAGACGTTGGAGCCTGGCTGGTGGAGGCGCGATTGGCAACCTCTCCGGATGTAGTCCGGCGAGGTATCTTCATTCTGAAGATAGCACGAACGTTAATATGCCCTAACAGAATAACTCCAGGGAAACAAAGGGTGCACTATACCTTTGCGCCGGCATCTCAGTCCAGACTTCATTCCTTTTTGCCCCACGGGGCCCTGCGGCCCCTCGTTGGCTAGCCACCGTAGGTTTGGCCTCCTGCCTCAGAAATCTCCCCTGCAAAACATGGTTGTCGTCAGAAACACCGGGCTATGTGAGGGTGGAATCTCTTTCAAGGGAATAAGACCCCGATTTTTGTCACCTGGGAGGCCGGGATTAACCCTGGGTAATCCGCCGTAATGGATACCAAGGTATTTTCCTTGCTTAGCTGATGGAACACCCCGTCGATAAGCTCCACCGATATGTCCGGATCCTCTTTGGAGTCCGGATTGAGGGACCGTTCTGGGTCCTCGGGCTGTGGAGGGCGGCTGCTTATATCCTTTACCTCATGTCGCAGTTCCTGCATTGAAGTCGTTAGACTACCTATCTAACCATGGGAGTATAAAACAAACGGGCAAGCGCAATTGTTCACTTACCCAACTTGGAGGATCGTACATACTGAATCCGTCCCGCGGGTTGATGCGGAGGAATTCCTCCTTTTCTCCCTTGTACAAAGAGGATAAGATCTTTACTAAGGCGGCGGCTGAGGCCGGCCCCTTACAACCGTAACGTGTGGCGTCATCCTCCCCGTTGAAATCCCACATGGGGTGGCCTCTATATTGAAGCGGCTGCACCCCCCGCATAATGCATGCGTCCATGAGTCCAATCATGGTTAGTCCGGAATGAGCCAACAGTCTTATCCGGCCCATCAGATAAAGGACGTCTCTGTCGCTTTCTCTTTGAGGGCTCCGCGGACGCCAGCTCAAGCGTTTCTTCAATGGAGCACTGTTGAACTCAGGGAGACCGACCCGGATAGGGTCCGGTAGCGGGACGTCATCTATATAAAACCATTCCGAAGGCCAGTCCTCGGACGCCTTCTTTGGGGTTCCGGATAGGTATCCGGTCCCGGCGATGCGCCATACTTCGGCTCCGCCCACTTGGTATATGGACCCCTCTCGAGAATGGGGCACCAGGCAGAATAACCTCTTCCACAGCGCAAAATGAGCCTCAACGCATAAAAATAGCTCGCAAAGGGCGACGAAACCCGCAATATGCAATATGGAGGCGGGCGTGAGATTGTGCAGCTGGAGGCCGCAGAACTCCAGAAGCCCGCGGAGAAATGGATGAATTGGAAATCCCAGTCCCCTTATTAGATAGGGGACGAGGCACACCCGCTCTCCTTTAGAAGGATTAGGGGTGCTCTCCGCTTGTTTTCCGCCATTGTAGGTGGCGAGACCGGCTCGGACCGGGACCATGTATGCCTGAGGGAGAAATCCCTTGGCCTGAAGCGACACTAACTCGCTATGCGGGATGGTGCAACTCTCCCAGTCCCTAGGTTTGGGACTGGAGGGGCGAGGGGAGGAGCTGCGACGGCTGGTCATGTTGGAATGGACCTTTGCTGGAAGCGCTCTGATGATTACTCATGGAAAGGAGAAGATGTGGTTTGGACCTAAATCCCCATCCCATTAAATAGGCGGCTCGTTTATACGGCTAGGGGTGTGGATGTAAAAATGCCCCGGCTTTTTGCATTCGTTTGACACGTGGAAGACGGCCATTATTGGGCGTGGAAGCCGAGGAGCACTACATTACAAAAATCGGACATTATTCCTATAGGTACACAAGATTTGGAGAAGAACCCGCCTTGCAATGTCGAACAATCTGCGCGCCGGACTCGTCGTCATTGAAGCCTGGTTTGGGGGCTACTGAGGGAGTCCTGGATTAGGGGGTGTTCGGGTAGCCGGACTATACCTTCAGCCGGACTCCAGGACTATGAAGATACAAGATTGAAGACTTCGTCCCGTGTCCGGATGGGACTTTCCTTGGCGTGGAAGGCAAGCTTGGCGATGCGGATATTCAAGATATCCTATCATTGTAACCGACTCTATGTAACCCTAACCCTATCCGGTGTCTATATAAACCGGAGGGTTGTAGTCCGTAGGCAATCAACTCCATATACAACAATCATACCATAGGCTAGCTTCTAGGGTTTGGCCTCCTTGATCTCGTGGTAGATCTAATCTTGTACTACCCATATCATCAATATTAATCAAGTAGGACGTAGGGTTTTACCTCCATCAAGAGGGCCCGAACCTGGGTAAAACATCGTGTTCCCTGCCTCCTGTTACCATCCGGCCTAGACGCACAGTTCGGGACCCCCTACCCGAGATCTGCCGGTTTTGACACCGACAGCCATTTCCAGCCCATGTTATCTTTCAGCCTTCTCAGAGCCCATTTATTCTTGGGCTCATTTCCAGCATTCATTTACTTACGGCCCGTTACTATCATTTTCTGCTTGTGGGCCAAATTCAGCTCGTGGTTACGGTCGGCCCGTTTGTGGTCCGTTAATACGTTGGGCCGTTTTCATAGTGTCATCAAATATGGCCTATTAACGATGTCCTGTTATGGTCGGCCCATGAACGGACGATTCCAACTCTAGCCCGTTTACGGCCATAATGCGGCCTTTCATTGGACCATGTTTGGCCAATCGATCATACGACCCGTATAAGGCCCATTGATGATACGACCCGTAGAAGGCCCATTGTTTCTACGGCCCGTAGAAGGCCTATTGTTTCTATGGCCCATAGAAGGCCCACTGTTTCTACGGCCCATCGGAGGCCCAGTGTCACTACAGTAAATATTAGCCCATGGTTATTGTGGCCTAGTTTTAAAAAATAGGTTATTGCAGCCACTAGCAAACCGCGGAAAAAGAACTGCACTGACTACAAGCAAACAAATAAACAAGACAATGAGGAAATAAATAAGCAAGCAACTTATGCTAGGCTATCACGGCTATTACACATATTATATCCACTGGGCATCAAAGTTCGCCACCAGTGCAAATATAGGGAACAAAGCAGCATATAAACGCCGCAGCAAAACAAGTCCAGAACTAAAACCACTTCAGAAGAGTTCAAGGAACAATATCCTGGGTACCCATAATGCTGGCAAGATGCTTAGCAAGCTTATTAACTTTCTCTTGTTTGGTGCTTAAATCCTCCAGCGCTTGCTGTTGCACAAGAAAGTACGCATCTGAATTCTGCAGGGACTTCCTCAGTCCTTCGGCTTCTTGCTGCAGCATAGCTGACTGATGCCTTTTAGCTTGTAGCTGAGACTGAAGAAGCCAAAGTGATTTAGGCAGCGAGTTCGAAGAGCTTGTGCCAGCGGTACTGGCCAGTAACTCGAACACTACATCAATGCAGGACTGTGGGGCTTTCTCACTGTCTACAAGATCGTTTTTATCACCTTTCTTGGAGACCAACAGGGTTGTCTCACTATCTTGAACCTTATCTGCATTACTTTCTCTACCATTGCATAGTGGGGTGCTCTTCTCCAATATTCGGTTTGCATACTACAAGAGAAACAAGCAGACACATCACAGGTTTAGCTTGTAGTGTACGGAACTCATTTTGGTAAACCGGTTCAGTAGTAAGGTGGACAGCATAACAACATGAAACAAACATATATCTATGTACTATGGTCACTGTATTGTCCATATCATTCTAGTTTATGTTCCCTAATCAAGATAGAGACACAGTTCAACTCATCTATTTTTAAGACACAACAACATAGATAGAATATAAGTGTGAGAAACTACACAACATTGGCAGCACTTGTAATGTGCATCACATGAGAACATAACTGTTTATACAACTTAAACTGAAATCAACATAGAGCAAGTTAGAACATCAATCCAGTTAAAGAAATAGGTTTAAAACATACCTGTTGCACCATTGGAGTTTCAATTGGATCCTTCAAATTCGAAAGTAGTTGGTATGAGTAAATATAGTGATGCAACAACAAAGGAGTATGGCCATAGCTACGGAATCTGACCTGAGAACAGTTGCTCTTCTGCTTTAAATGTGGAGTTTGGGTTAGATGTGGTGGTCTTCGTGCTTTGGGCACTGCAGTAGCTTTACAAACTGCTCATGTGGGGGTACTCTGTGGTGGACATGGTGCTTTGTCAACTATAAGTGGGTTACTATCCGCTGGGGTTGCGGTTAGATGGGTTGTAGCTAGTTCTCTGCCCAACGGTGTAAGTGTGCAATCTGGAAGAGTCTCGATTATGTGTGGTGGGGCTAGTTTGTGGGCCAGTACAACCATGGTTCTATCTGCATCGACGGGTAGCACTGTCTTTTGTGAAGAATGGGTTTTGCTCCCTTAGATACTGCCATCACCCCCTCCAATTCAAATGGCTGATAAACAAGAAAAGAAATTGAACGTACAGACATTGTATGATAGACATATGTGGTAATTCACATATATGTTGTCTAACCAAACATGACAGCATGACACAATTTCACATATGTGATGCCTAACTAAACAGGATAGCATGACACAATTGCAGATATATGATGGATAACTTAACATGATATAATGGCATAATTCAACATATGATGAGTACCTAAACAGGATGACATGACAAAACTATATGATGTCTTTCTAAAATAGGTTGGGATGAAATAATTCACATACATGTTGTCTAAGTATATAGGATGGCATGATATAATTGACATAATTGATTCATATACTAAGCAGCTGGCACTCGCATGTATGATCTCTAAACTAAGCAGATAGAATTCAATATTGTGCATATGATGTCTAAACTAAGCAATGCAAGACACCATATGCATCATATGAGAAATATAGACATTGCAACTTAGAGCATACACCTCAGGTGGGATATAGGACTGGTCATCTGTCTCTGAATCCTCCTCTGAGGAGCTCCCTGTAACCATCAAGATATATGCTTCAACATGTACCATTGCCTGCTCTGAAGACCTTGTTTTCACTCCCGATTTTTCCATAACCGTCTCAAATGGCTGATACACATGAAGAGTAGTTCAATATACACAGATTGTCGACAAATGGAATACGTAATGAAAAAAAAAGATGGCATGAGATAATTCACATATATGATGCCTGGCTCCATGGCGGTGCATAATTCACATATATGATAACTGGCTGAAAAACATGGCATTGCATAATTCACATATCTGATATAGAAAGCAAACATGAGGCATTCACACAAAGCATGTCTAATCTAAGCAGATGGCATGACAATGCAAGACACCATATGCATGATATGAGCAATATAACCCAGCCAAGTTAGAGCATGCACCTCGGGGGGGGGGGAGGATACAACTGGTCATCTCTCTCTGAATCCTCCTCTGAGGAGCTATCTGTAACTAGCAAGAAATCTGCATCGACAGGTAGCACTGACTTCTCAGAAGACCTTGTTTTCACTCCAGATTTTCCCATGACCGACTCAAATGGCTGATGCACACGAAGAGTAGATGAATGTATAAACATTGTTGACAAATGGAATACATTATGGAAAAAAATGGCACGATACAATTCACATATACGATGACTGGCTAAACAGGATGGCATTGCATGATTCACGTATATGATGCATGGCTAAAGAAGATGGCATTGCATAATTCCCATATACTCCCTCCGTTCCTAAATATTTGTCTTTTTAGAGATTTCAAATGGACTACCACATACGGATGTATATAGACATATTTTAGAGTGTAGATTCACTCATTTTGTTCCGTATGTAGTCACTTGTTGAAATCTCTAAAAAGACAAATATTTAGGAATGGTGGGAGTATGATATAGAAACCAAATAGGTGGCATTCACACAAAGCAAATCTAAACTAAGCTGATGACATATAAGATGTATAATGTAAGCAATGCAAGGCGCCATATGCATGATATGACCAACATCAGCATGCCAGGTTAGAGCAAACACCTCAGGTGCTAAATAGGCGTGGTCGGCTCCTTCTCAATCTCCATCTGAACAATTATCTTCCTCTGGAATACAATCTGGAAATGCAGGAGGGGGCACTTCTCCCACCATGGAGCGGCGTCTGCATGACATTATATTCGCATGCAACGGTCTTCTCTTTTTCTCTACATGTTCAGTACGATTGTGTACAATATCTGACATGCATAATAAAAAAATAGTTAGATTTTGTAAGGCCTAAGGGGTGCATGCAAAAATCAAGACTGATGGTAGCAAACGAGTGGATGGATCCAAAACTAATGATAGCAGGTAGATTATATCTTCAGTTTAAAAAGATAGACAATGGATCATCTATTGTTTGTTGCCCGGCCAACATGAACCACACAGAAGACCCCAGATGAACCAGATAGTAGACAGATACTATTCATTGCTGGCTCGATATGAGACCCATGGGTAGTTCAAAACTCAAGATTGAACAATAAAGTAGCAGGTAATAATAACCGATGTATAACGTAAGCAAACACGAAAGACTGCGACCTATCTTCCGGAACTGTGTAGTCCTTAGTTTCATCTACTCAGTCGATGATGGTAATGCAGTTGGCATGGCTGCCGGCAACGGGGAAGATGATCTGAGGCGACGAAAGGAATTCTGTAGGGGGGATCTCTGCTGCAATGAATACTTCTGTCGATGGTGCACCTCATGTGGGGTGGATGACGGCACGGCAGGAGTAGGACATAACACATAGAGTTTTCTTTGACTCCTATCTGAAAATGAAGTAAATCTGTAAGGGCTCCTCAGAATTGGAGGATTCTATAAACGCAGGGACATAAAAACACAGGAATAGGATAGGAATGCACATGCAAAACAGAGTATTTGGAAACATAGGATTTCAGTCAACCTGGGTGTTTGGCTCACATGAATTGGAAGAACAACGGAATGGAGAAACAAAGTGATGCGACGAGTGTACAACCTCTTTGGCATAGCCTTGTGGACCTCAACATCATTGGGTTGGACGTGGAGGATGGTGATGATGCTGGTGTGACTGTCGGAGGCGGGGAAGAAGATCTGAGGCCTCTGGAAACGGCGCCGAGGGTACTGCTCCGCTGTGATGGACGGTTCCGTCGTTGGAGCAGCTCCGCTAAGGTGTACGGCGACGAGGCTGAAGCATGACAAGACAAACAACGTTAATCTGAAGTGGGACCCTAATATCATCTGCAATAGATGATGTAAAATACATCACCAAAAAGTGCTAGATGTAAAACACATCAGCCGCGCCACGGCCGCTCCGACAAATGTTGTAAGTACTGTTCACTCTAAACTTAACTGAAGAAAATGAACTTCACAGTCGAAACTGAATTTTACTGTCGAAACTGATTGAACTAGTAACAGAGCATTGCAATAGATGTTTAGGGTGTTCAAGCACTAGTAGCAGAGAAGCAGTGATCTAAATCAGCAGACACTCGAGCAGGGAACGCACTAGCAGAGAGCAAGTCGTGCAGTAGCACCGTGAGCGAGTGCTAAAGCAGCAACTCCTGTAGCTGTCGGAGGCCGTGCAGCAGCAGCAGCGCAAGCGAGAGCAAGAGCAGAGAAGTAGCATGAACGAAAGCAGGAGCAGTGCAGCAGCGCAACCGACAGCAAGAACAGAGCTGCAGCGCGAGCGAGAGCCGGAGCAGCTGCAGCTAGTGTCGTTGTGGAAGTCGCCACCGAGGAAGCAACGACATGGGGGAGAGACGTCGTGGATGTTGTGGACGGCGACGGCGCCGTCGATGGAGACACGCCATGTCTGCTCGGTATCGAGCACCGACAGCCCTGTGAGATCGAATAAAACATAAAATGCAGCGGTGAGTGCAGAACCTCCTTGGTGGCGCCGAGTTGGCCTCGGCTTCATCGGAGGAATTGGTGAGGGTGCTGCGGTTCCGGTGGGGCAGGTCAAGACGGTGTTGTGGGGATTGAGGTGGCACGATAGACGAGGCGAACATCGGGGAAACTCCTTGGAGGTGGAGGACGGGGCGGCTGATCCGGCGGGACAACGAGATCGACAATGGATCCTCATCCGGTGCGGTGGATGAGGGACGGCGAGCTGTTGCGATGGACGACATAGTCGGGGAAGAGTCTCCGGCTAGGCGGCGGTCGGGAGGCCGACGGAGGAGCGTGGGGTTTCGCGGGTTTTGGCGGCCTCGGTGTATGAATGGGGGGCGAAGGGGGAGGGGGAGCCAAGCTTAGGGACGCGCTTGTCCGAAATGTAGGGTAAGTTACCAGCATACCCCCACCGGTTTTGACACCGCGACATGGAGCTTCATTTCCGGCTGAGGGGTAGAAGGGGGATTTCGCGTGTCTGGGCTGCGGGAGCGATTTTGGATGAGGAGGGAGTTCTCGCGCGCGTCCAAATTTCGGGATAACAAGTCGTGGCGTGGGTTGAAGAAGCGGGAGTTTCAAAGCAGGTGAGACAAAAGATACTCGAGCTTGAAAATTTCGGGATAACAAGGTGTGGATTCCTTGTGCGGCAGAACAAACTTAACGTGTAAAAAACAATTCATACAAGACACAAGAGAGTCATGTCCCCTTTTACTATATTGCTATAGATGCCATTGAAAAAACTACAAGAAAAATGTAAAAAAAATTGGGAGAACAAGATTACCCTGCACAGTACGAAATCGATTCGCACTTCCCTCAACAACAACAAAAAACAAATCAATTCCCACCAAAGAAAGAGTAATGTCCCTTTTTATATGATTACAGATGCCATGATCTCGAATTTCAATTTTTGAATCGACGTTATGTTGAATTCGAATATATCGTTAGGTGACCTTGCGGTTTATAATTGATGTAGTCGTACATTTTGATCTTCCACCATATATGAACATTTTCCTCCACCATGTGAACATATATATTGTCGTCTACCATATGGACTAAATTTGAATCAATTTTCCTTATTTGAATACGATTGTTGTCAAGTTATACAATAATTTAAATATTATCTTCATATTTCACTATGAACTAAATGTACCATACGCTCTCCAATTCAAATATTTGTATCCATTTTATGTTGAATTCAAATCATAGTACATTATTGGTCTAGGTAGCGAGATGTTTGGGATAATCTAAACCCTGTTTTCATACGTATAATTTTTGGCTGAATTGGGACAAGTTTTGGTATAAGCCTCTTGCAAAACCGGAGATTCTCTCAACAAGCCTCGTGGTTCCGAGAGGGAACGTGTCACCTTTGTGTGCGAAACGATATACGCTGCCTCCCCCTAATTTTATTTACAGAGGCAACATAGCACTATATGAGTGCCCTGTTAAATTTTGGAATTATTTTGGGTTCATTTGGCCTTTTTATACATTAATTGAGTTTCTCGACTTTTAATGTGCATAATCTAAATATGAATTGCATGCACATGCTCCGGTGCACCAAAGTGGGTTGAAAAATCACATGTGTGTCCTTGGTTGAATTTCTAGGTCCCATGGAAGAAATGAGAATGAAATTCAAACATCTGGGCGTCATGACTTGGCCAAGAATATCGAGAAACTTTGATTTTAAATTCATGTAAATCCAAAACTCGCCTGGAAATCATGAAACTTGGCATGGTGTCATGTCATGGCACTAACATGTTGTGGTAAAAAATTGGGCCGATTTGGAAGCTTGTGGTTCTAAGAGGGAACGTGCCACCTTTAAGTGTGAAACGATATACGCTGCCCCCTTGAGTTTCTTAACAAAGGCAACATAAAACTACATTAGTGCCCTGTTAAATTTTGGAATTATTCCGGGTTCGTTTGTCGTTTTTTATACATCAATTGAATTTCTGGTCCTTTAATGTGCATAAGTCAAATTTGAACTACAAGCACATGCTCTCGTGCACCAAAGTTGGTTGAAAAATCACATTTGTGTCCTCGGGTGAATTTCTAGGTCCCATGCAAGAAATGAGAATAAAATTAAAACATCTGGGCATCGTGGCTCGGCCGACAACATTGAGAAACTTGGTTTTAAAATTCTTGTAAATCCAAAACACGTCTGAAAATCATGAAACTTGGCATGGATGTCATGACATGGTACTACCATGTTGTGGTAAAAAAATTGGCCGAATAGGAACAGATTTTGGTATAAGCTTTTGCAAACCGAAGCTTCTCTCAAGAAGGCTCATGGTTCTGAGAGGGAACGTGCCACCTTTGAGTGCGAAACGATATACGTTGTCCCTCTTGAGTTTATTTACAAAGGCAACATAGAACTACATCAGTGCCCTATTAAATTTTGGAATTATTCTGGCTTCGTTTGGCCTTATTTACACATTAATTGAGTTTTTGGTCATTTAATGTGCATAATTCAAATTTGAACTGCAAGCACATGCTCCCATGCACCAAAGTTGGTTGAAAAATCACATTTGTGTCCTCGGGTGAATTTCTACTCCCTCCTTCCATCTATATAGGTCCTAATGCGTTTTTCGAGGCTAACTTTGACCAAACGTTAGAGCAATAATATATGACATGCAACTTACGCAAAGCATACCTTCAATTTTGCATGTCAAAGGAGGTTCCAATAATATAATTTTCATAGTAGACATCTCATGTGCTATTAATCTTGTCAATAGTCAAAGGCTATCTTGAAAAACACATTAGGCCCTATATAGATGGAAGGAGGGAGTAGGTCCCATGCAAAAAATGAGAATAAAATTCAAACATCTGGGCATTGTGGCTCGGTCGAGAACATTGAGAAACTTGGTTTTAAAATCATGAAACTTGGCATGGTGTCATGTCATGGTAGTACCATGCCGTGGTAAAAAAATTGGCCGAATAGGAACAAATTTTGGTATAAGCTTCTTGCAAATCGAAGATTCTCTCAAGAAGGCTCGTGGTTCTGGGAGGGAATGTGTGATCTTTGTGTGCATAATTCAAATTTGAAATACAAGCACATGTTCCAGTGCACCAAAGTTGGTTGAAAAATCACATGTGTGTCCTCGGGTAAATTTCTAGGTTCCATGCAAGAAATGAGAATGAAATTCAAAATTCTGGGCGTCGTGGCTGGGTTGGAAACATTGAGAAACTTAGTTTTTTAATTCCTGTAAATCCAAAACACGCATGAAAATAATGAAACTTGGCTTGGTGCCATGACATGACACCAACATGGTATGGTAAATTTGCAGTCCGATTTGTGAAGGCGCACACATTAACAATCAACAAAGTCATTTTGGAACAAGTGATGTCACATTACAATCGGAAACACAAGTATTATTGAAACCGTGGGCGTTCTACTTACTAGTACCATTTATGTGCCGCCACGCGTCCCCATTTTTTATTAGCTAGGAGGCACCATGCAGGGTAGCTATTTGAGTACGAGAGGCATGTGATCAGACCCCTGCGCGTGCTTATCGGGAGGAGAGCCCTTTGACCTCCATCTACCGTCCACCTCTCTCCCAAGGTCTCCATTAATGGCCCCCGAGCCTCTGTTTAATGGCGTGGCTATGTCTCACTCGACTGAGATTTAAGAGAGAAAAAAGAAAATCTGAAAGCACGGATCTTGATGTAAGATCCGACGGACCTATATAGCATCTACTACGACTTATAGCAAGACTGATGAATATATAAGGACGATTAATTTTTTTTTTTGATCAAAGAAGGGCTTGCCCCTTCTGATTTTCATTACTAAAAACCACCACAATTCACAAGAAGTTCAGTACAACTCCAGCCTAACACGAAGGACTAAAAGCTACCAGATTGAAATCGCAACATCCCAAGAGGCCAACAAAGGCCAAACATCCGCGCTAGAACCCAACATTTCACAACCGATGACACAATCCACATCCTAAACCGATTATTACATCAAAAGAAACCAGGAAACTAGTCTCCGCGGCGAGGGGCGATGAGCTCTTTCGTGTCCTCAAGACGCTGCTTGAGAACATCCACAGATTCCTCCACCAGCCTTTGGCGCTCGTTGCAGAGCATGTCATTCTCGTCCAGAAGTTTCTTGACGATGTCGCATGTCCTCTTCAACAAGGCACCGGCCTCCTCCTGCTGGTCTGCACTTCGGACGATCTTCTCCCTCAACAGGTCGCGCTCGGCCTGGAGCCTCTCATTGCCCTCCCTTAGTTGTCGGATGACACCGGTAGCCTGTTCAAACGAGGCTATCATGTCGTCCTGCAACCTCGCCGAGCCGGAGATCTGATCCATCTGGCTATGGACGTGTCACATCCCTAGTTCTGGTAATGCCTAGTGCTAGCATCTGGTGTTGCATCATCTTTACCTTTCACAGAAAGTTGAAATGGGGATGACAGAACCCCCAGCACCCCCTGAAACCAAGTAGGGTTTACTAAAATTATTTTCAATGAACCTGAAATGCCCTTATAAAATGTTCATCATCTTTGCCTTGGTCTTGAACCTCTGAAAAATGGTGCACACTTTTCTAGGACAACAGAGGGTCACTGAATTAAATCATATAGTATTTGCATTTGGGCATTTAAATGCTATAAAATATTTTAAATGCTCAAATAATCAGAAACTAAAATGTTTACTGTTGGATATATTCTAAACAGTAGCCATGATTAGTTTCATGATTTTTGGAAATGCCCTAGCATTTTTAGGAAATCCACAAAGAGTACAGCAAAATAGAAAAAACAGAAATAAAAGAGAGAGAGAGAGAGAGACTAACCTGGGCCAACTCACCTGTGCAGCCCACCTGGCGGCCCAAGTGAACGGCCCAGCCCCCAGCGCCCCTTTTCATCCTCCTCCTCTGCCAGGATGACAACCAGGTGCGTGGCGAGCGCCGATGCTGCTCTGGCTACCTCCTGCTTCCTCCCCGGACCTTCTAGCGATGCCACGGAGACGCCCCGTGGCCCCTCGCTCCTCTCGCTCACTCTCTGCTCTCTCCTTCGCCCTCTAGTCCCTTCCACGAGCGTGACCGAACACAGCCGTCACCGTTAACGAGCTCCCCCATGGCCACAGCCATCTCCGAGCCTCTCCGACGCGCCCCCGAGCTCCGCCGTGACGCCCCGGTCCTCTCCGCCGAGCCACATGACGCCGGATGCCCTGGAGCGCCGTCGTTGATGCCATCTTCGCCCTCTGCACCGATTGCCGTCGTCGACCGATTCGTCGTCACCAGGCCATCCCCGAGCATGCTGAGATCATCGACGACCCCGCCGTGAGCTCCTCTGCCGAACCCCTCTCTCCCCGCCGTTGTTCTCCTCCTCTAGTCCCGCTGCCCACCGGAGCCGAAAGCTCACCGCCGCCATGGTTCTTCACCTCCGTGGCCAGGGCCACCGCAACCCGCGCCTAAGCGCGTCACCGTGCTCGGTGAACCCCCAGGAGCGTGTAGCACCTGCCAGTTTATCCCCCTAGTGCCCCGTAGCGTGGACCCCGTCCACACCCGAACTCCGGCCGCCGCCGTGAGCTTGTTTCCGACGATCTCCGGTCACCCCGTGACCTGTCGCTACCTCTTCTGGATGCGCGGGCGCAAGGCCTATGCCCTGGTACCCTTAGCAAGCAAAATCGCCGCCCGTAGCGTGTTTCCGAGCCGCGCCGCCGGCGAGGTTCCGGTGACACTGACGTGGCACCATTAGTTAGGTACTAATCATGTTTAGTTAGTGCCGCGTGTCGATGACATACAGGCCCCACTGCCTAATTAACCTAGTTATCTTCTGTTTAGTTTAAACTAACCCCACGGGTCCCACAAGTCAGTTTGACCTGGCCACGTCACACGTTGACTGACCCCACATGTCAGAGTTGACTAGCTGACGTGTCTGTTGACTCGACGCCACCGGTGAGCGACACTAACGAGCACCGTGTCACTGACCAGTGGAACCCACTGGTCAGGTTTGACCCGGGGCAGCTCTGTTGACCCTGCTGATGTCACCCTGACGCAATACTGACGCAGGAAGTCATTTTATGGATTTAATTTAACTCAGAAAATCCCAGAAACAGCTACAAACTTCAAAAATTCATAGAAAATTATCTATAGCTCCAAATGAAATAAATTGTATATGAAAAATGATTAGAAAAATCCAATCTATCCACCTGCACTGGTATCATGCATGTTTAGGCAACTTAAACCTGTTGTTCATATCAAAACATGATAATGCACTTTATAAAGTCATAGTTTGAATTTGAACTTGAACCTTGAGTTCAAAATAACTCAAACCCATCAGGTTTTAGTTGCATTAGCCCAACATCCTCATTTTGACATGTCATGATCATGCATCATATTGTGCATTGCATTGATTGTGTTTCCTTCTTTATTACCGGAAGTTGTCCCCTCTTGATAGACGTGGTTTCGACGACGAGTTCGATGACACCGATGAAGAGCTATACTATCTTCAAAAGTGCTAGGCAAGCAAAACCCCCTTGTTCATTCCGATACAATTCCACTCTCTCACTCCTTCTCTCTTTTACTACATTAGGACAACAACGATTCAACTGTTACATGTTGCGGTAGTTGAACCCCTTTCCTCTGCATGACCTGTCATTGCCACAGTAAATAGATGAAACCCACTAGCATGAGTAGGAGTTGTTTGAGCCCTGATGTGCCTACTCATTCATGCTTGTTTGTCATGCCTGCTATTGCTTAGAGTTGTATCAGGTCTGATTCATCGGGGATGAATTGGAAAGTTGTGAACATGTCCTACTGTGTGAGCTAAGTGTGTTGAACACGATTTGTTAAAGGTATCGATGAGAGGCCATGTAGGAGTACATGGTGGGTTATTTCATTGGAACCGTCCTTAAGCACCGAGATCTGTATATGTGATTTAAGAACCAGCTACTACCATGCATTGGGCCCGAAACCAATGGACCCTCTCGGTTTATTAACCACCCTAGTTCTCTGTCCAGGAGTTGCAACTAGTTTCTGGTGTTTATAGGATATGTGTTGGCGGCCATGCGTAGCGCTGACCCTAGGGGTGGGCTATGATGCGGTAGATACACCATGGCCGGGCATGCGGGGTGCCCGTTTGGTGTCTCAGAACCCTGTACACATCCTTCGGGGCCGTATGTGGAAACCTCGGCCGGACTCCCTTCGGATGGAACCTGGATAGGCGATAAACCTGGACTAGAGACTTGAGTGTTTAGGTAGGCCGTGGCCGACACCCTCGTTGGGCTTCCGCTTGAAGGTTGCCGAGTACATGTCGTGTAAACGGCGGTAAGTGGTGAGAGCGTGTGTGAAGAAGTACATCCCTGCAGGGTTAACATCATATATTCGAATAGTCGTGTCCGCGGTAAAGGACTGCTTGGTTGCCTATACAGTTCATAGACAAGTGAAAGTGGATACTCTAAAATACGCAAGATAAGTGTGAGTGCTATGGATGGTGTTCTCGTAGGGAGACGGGAGCAGATCCATAGTGGTGTATTGATTGGTGAATATGTGGACTCGTGTGCACCACCTCAAAAGAGTTACTTGCAGTCATAGTTTAGGATAGCCACTGAGTCAAAGCTGGCTTGCTGCAGTCAAACTCCACCCCCCCTTTGTTGATACTGATGCATATGTAGCTAGTTCTGATGTATGTCTTGCTGGGTACATTTGTACTCACGTTTGCCTATTTTATGCTTTGCAGAGAGATGCCAGTCTCGCTAGTGGTTCCGTGTGGACTTCAATGTTTAGCTTGATACCTCAGCTACGATCTTGTGCCCTTGGCAGGGTCTTGTAGATAGTCAGGCTTCTCATCCTTCTTCATTTGTAGTTGTCTGTACTCAGACAAATTAAGCTTCCGCATGTGCTTGTTGCTTGTATGCTCTGGATGTTGGGGTCATGAGACCCATGTTGTAATGCTTGGCTCCTCAGAGCCTAGTGAATAAATACTTTGAGTCATAGAGTCTTGTTGTGATGCCATGTTGTATTTACACATATCGAGCATATTGTGTGTATGATTGAAATGCTTGGTATGTGTGGGATCCGACAACCTAGTTGTTTATCCTTGGTAGCCTCTCTTATGGGGAAATGTAGTCTTGTGCTTCCATGAGCCATAGTAGTCTGCTACAGCCCGGTTCACCGGAGTCCTGCTAGCCCAGCACTACTGCTCCGGAACACTTGACTGGCCGGCATGTGATTCACTTTGTTCCTGTGTCTGTCCCTTCGGGGAAATGTCACGCGGTGATATCCGGAGTCCTGCCTAGCCTGCTACAGCCTGGGTTCCCGGAGTCCTGTTGGCCTAGTGCTACAGCCCGGATTCGCACGCTGCTGACCGACATGCTCGATGTTGATTCGTGTATGCCTGTCCCGGTAAGTTTGTGCCACTTTGGGTTCACGACTAGTCATGTCGGCCCGGGTTCTCAATCATATGGATGCTAGCGACACTATCATATACGTGAGCCAAAAGACGCAAACGGTCCCGGGCCATGGTAAGGCGACACCCGTGGGAATACCGTGCGTGAGGCCGCAAAGTGATATGAGGTGTTACATGCTAGATCGGTGTGACTTAGAATCGGGGTCCTGACAGCTTTGGTATTAGAGCCTGACTGCCTATAGGATTACCAAGCCAAACTGGTCGAAGTTGAGTCTAGAAATGCTTTAGTTATATGTAGGGGAATTGATTGTGGGATGGAACGTAAGGCTCTTTTTACTCCTTTACCTTATGCCCTTCTGATCCGAGTCATCCTCTTCTCTTCTACGGGGATTAAGAACTAGGCCTTCTCATCTATCTATCAGGATGACGAGTTACTATGATAGAGACTTATAGGATTGCTGGATTTAAGCCCCATTCAGTTTTTACTACTTCCGTGTGTTCATAATTGGTCTCGGAACCTTGATATTGTGCTTCTGAGTGGTTATGCCACCATTTTGCAGGATGTCTCAAATATTTTTGGGCTTTTACAGCCGTTATGTTGTCCGAGTCATTCCAGGTTTCTAAATAGTCTGATGCATTTGCAAATTCCTTCTTTCCGTTCCCGAAGTACCATTGGGCCAGGTTAATCACACTAATTGCTGAGTTGAGGTATTCTATTGCCTTGACATAGGTGTTGGAGCAAGTATTATGACCCTAGGCATCTTAGGGAGTCTCCTAGTGATCTAGCCATGTTTTGTGTTCCCAGCGTGATGATTCTGGCCACCATTCTTGAAAGCATCCCGTGATGCCATTTAGTTAGTAGGCACTCTATTCCTGGGTTCTTGAACCCAAGATTCACCCTACTTACTTCATGTTGATAGTGTTTGCTCATTCCTTTAGGTTATTAGTAACCTTTGCATTAGTCCTCGAGGTCCATGGTATTTCCTTCTTCCAAATACTATGAACTGCTTATGGCAGAAGTTCTTTTGAGCCAAAAGATCACAACCAGGGTTCTCTTGAGGAGTACTCCATTCATATTGTGACTCTGCCAATCCTACCTTTCTGCATGGGTTATCCAGAAGAAACATGTTGAGTTTATTCAACATGCTAACCGATGCATCTACAACTTAGAGAAAGTTATATGTTCCCTGAGTTGTTCTCTTTAGTTGTATTCTGACCCCCGTATATCATTTGATAGTTAAGAGTATGGTTGCATTCACTGTCGATGCCTATTATTCTTGTGGTCTGTCAAGCCATTCTACTCCGGAATGACTAGGAGAAACAAACTCCAGTTCCTCATCCATTTCTTGGACTGGTCAAAGTAGTTGTATTCCACAGATCAAAATGCCAATCCAGCTTTTGTTCTGTTCTACGTTGGAGTGTCACCCTCTTTCACATCAAGAATGACGTGAGAATTACACAATCTCTCATAAATTCTTGATGCAGTGATACTTCTTGCCATCATTTTTCATTCCTCGGCCCCGTGTTGTCGCAGCCAAAATGCCGACAAGTGAACCATGATGTGTGAAATCAATACTCCTAGCAACCGTGTTGCTTGGTAGTTAATGGACAATAGTTTCACTCCTAACGTGCTGGTTATTGAATCACCATTCTGAGACTGATCGTGTTGCCTTGTCCTTATTTCTGGTGCACTCTTTGATCAAGAGTTAGGATGGTATCAATCCCTTACCTATTTAGTTATATCATCTTGCCCTCGAAAGCAAGATTGTTCTCGAGCTTAATAACATATCGGTGGTTTGTGATTTTTCGAATATTTTCTCGAAAGTATCACCAGGTTGGCCTGAATGTTATGTTGAGCTCGTGATCAAGTTGGTTTCTTGTAAACCACCCCTTCTCCAAGAATCTGTGTTGGATATCCCTGAGCTAGTTGGTTGAGCTAGACAACAACTTGGAGAGTTGGATGGTAGAAGCTTTGCTTAACTTAGTTCATCTCTAAGATCTTCTGTGTGTGTGTGATGAAGAAAGATGGTATTTTCATTGATTGACCCTCGTGATCAGTTAATGGACCCATCACCTTATCCAATCTTTGATTTGAGTATGGGCTATCCTCAAATCAAATCAGAACCAACGATGTTCGTAATGTTGTCTTACTCGTGGTTGACCCTCGAGCACACACCATTCTATCTTTTGGGTCTGACTAATGCTATCACCTTGTTCACATAATTGTGGAACTCCACTTATATGGATACCTGGATGAATTGTTGTTGAGCCCATCAGCAACATTGTTATCTTTTCCATGATTCATGTTGAACATCCAGCTAGTATTGGAAACTTTTATAAGCATTATCTTCATGTCCCGTGCATGAAGCATATGACCGGATGAAAGATGCGACTTCCCCTAATTCACTTGCATCTGATGCAAGTTGTCGCCGTGGATTCGAGAAAGTCAATGTTGCTCCCTCTGGAATCACCCCAAACCAGTCATGCATACGTGCGAAGTATTTTGTGGTTCAGAGACTTGCAACCTTCGTTCTATATGTGTCCCTAGCACACCAAGCCACTGATTGATTTGTTCAAGGAAAAGGAGTTGTTGTGCAAATCCTAGGTCATGCACAAGACATCGTTACCCTAGATGATGGTTCCCCACCTGAACTCGGTAGTGTTTTATCATAAGACTACTATGTGGTCATGCTTGTCTGGGACAGCGTGTTCACATGTGTTTAGCAGAACCAGCTCATGTTTTGGAGCTTACTATCGTAGTTCATTTCCCGAGAATGTCACATCCCTGTGTTAGTCATGCATTAGGATTGGTTGAACATGTGCATCATGTTTAAATTTATTTTAAATTTGAAATGGGGATGATAGAACCCCCAGCACCCCCCTGGAACAACTAGGGTTTACTAAAAACTTTTTCAATGAACCTGAAATGCCCTTCTAAAAAGCCCACCCTTTTTGTTTTGGGTTAAAACCTTTGACAAAAATGGTGCACATTTTTCTAGGACATCTTAAGGTCATTGGATTAATTCTTATAGTATTTGCATTTGGGCATTTAAATGCTATAAAATATTTTAAATGCTCAAATAATCATAAACTAAAATGTTTGCTGTTGGATATATTCTAAGCAGTAGCCATGTTTAATTTTATGATTTTTGGAAATGCCCTAGCATTTTTAATAAAGCCCTGAAGTTATAGAAATAATAGAATAAATAAAAAAACAGAAAAAGAGAGAGAAAGGAGCTTACCTGTCGCCCTGGCCTGGCCCAGCTCGGCCCAGCCCACTGGCCACTGCCAGTCATCCTCCTCCTCTTGCCAGGAGGACGAGAGGCGCGTGGCCGGCGCCCGCAGCCACATGCCGGCCACCTCCTGCTTCTGCCGACGCCCGGACGCCGTCTACGAGTGCCACGCACTCCCCCTCGTCCCCCTCTCACTTTCCCCACTCTCCCCGTGCCCCTCTCGCCCCTCTGGCTCTCTCCCCATCCCCTGCCGAGCGCAGCCATCGCCGCCGACAAGCACCACCGCGACCACCGCCTCTCCCTTGCTTCTCTGACCGGCCCAGAGGCTCCGCCTCGACCCCCTCTTCCTTCCACCCCGAGCCATGCCACCGCGGGAGCCCCACATCGCCGCCACGAGTCGTCTTCCCCGAGCATGGCTGCCGGACTCCATCGACGGATTCGCCGTCGCCAAGCCATCTCCGAGCAAGCCGAGCCCCTCTTCGTGATCGCTGTGAGCTCCGCCACTGTTTCCCCCTCTCCCCGCGCTCGCCCGCACCCTCTAACCACCATGGCCATCGGAGCCGATAGCTCCTCGCCGCCGGCCATGTCGCCACCGTGGCCACGGCCGTGCAAGCTTGCACCCGAGCTCACCACTGCACTCAGTACATTCCCACGAGTCGAACGCGGCCACCCCCACGTCCTGTTGTGCAACCTAGCATGTTTTCCGCCGAGGCCCGAACTCCGGCCGCCGCGGACGTGCTCGTCGCCGTCGTTTCCGACCTCCCCGAGCTCCACCTCCACCACCAAATGCCGCGGCTTGTCCCCAGCTACTCGTAGGACCAAACCGCAGTCGATTTGGTCGACTGTGGGCAAAACCCGAGCCCCTCCATCGCGTATGTCATCGCCGGTGTCAAGCCGCCGGCAAGTTGACCACTTTTTGACCGTGGACTGACGCGTGGGCCCAGGTTAACTTGCCTTCCTGAGCCTATGACAGGTGGGGCCGGCCGGTTATTTAGTCTAGGATTAGTATTAACTAATTTTAATTAGTTTAGTCACTGACATGTGGGCCCAGGCCCCATTGGCAGTTAATTAGTACTAACTTAATCATGTTAATTAGCTGAGACACCGACAGACAGGGCCCACCAGTCAGGTTTGACTGGCCCTGGCGCCTTTGACTCGCTGACATCACAGTGACGTAGTGCTGACACATTTATTCTTTTCTGGATTTATTTTTATATAGGAAATTCCAAAAAATAGCCAAAAGTTCTAAAAATCATAGAAAATCAACCATAGCTCCAAATCAAACAAATTATATATGAAAAATGATCAGAAAAATTCAATCTATCGATCTGTAATGGTTTCATGCATGACAAAACAAGTTAACCTTGCTGTTCAAGCAAAATAAGATAATGCACTAATAAGGCTATGTTAAATGAACTAACATTTGAATCGATTCAAATGAGTTCATTCCTTTCTGTTTTAGCTTGCATTAGGCCAAGACACATTCATTTTGCCATGTCATAGCATGCATCATATTGTTGCATATTGTCATGTGTTAATTATGTTTCGGTGTGTCTTTCGTGGTAGGTTCTGCCTCCGAGGATAACCCCGAGTATCCGTCTGAAGGGCAGTACCCTACTACCACTACATCAGGCAAGCAACCCATTGATCATTCCGATACAAACCCATGTTCTCGCTTCTGCTCTTGTTTACTGCATTAAGACAACGCGATTCAGACTGCTATGTGCTACGGTAGTTGAACCCTTATCCTCTGCATGACCTGTCATTGCCACAGTAACTAGATGAAACCCACTAGCATGTGTAGGAGTTGATTGAGCCATGTATGTGTTTCCTACCTTGCTATGTCTGCTATGCTTAGAGTTGTGTCAGGTCTGGTTCATCTGGGTGATGGGCTAGAGTGAAATGATTATGTCGGTAATGTGAGGGATGTGTTGAACATGATTTGGTAAAGGTATCGATGAGAGGCCATGTAGGAGTACATGGTGGGTTGTTTCATTGAGGACGTCCATAAGAACTGAGATCTGTGTGTGTGATTTAAGATTTAGTTACTACCATACATTGGGCCCGAAACCAATGGACCCTCTCAGCTTCTTACTCACCCTAGTACTCTGTCCAGGAGTTGCAATTAGTTTCTGGTGTTTGTAGGTTATGTGTTGGCGGCCGTGCGTAGCGCTGACCCTAGGGGTGGGCTATGTTGTGGTAGATACACCGTGGCACGGTGTACCGAGTCACCCGTTTGGTGTCTCGGGAACCCTATTCACATTGTTCGGGGCCGTATGTGGAAACCTTGGCCAGACTCCCTACGGATGGAACCTGGATAGGCGATAAACCTGGACTAGAGGCTTGAGTGTTTAGGTAGGCCATGGCCGACACCCTCGTTGGGCTTCCGCTTGAAGGCTGTCGAGTACATGTCGTGTAAACGGTGGTAAGTGGTGAAAGCGTGTATGAAGAAGTACACCCCTGCAGGGTATAAAACTATTCGAATAGCCGCGTCCGCGGTAAAGGACTACTTGGTTGCCTATATAGTTCATAGACAAGTTAATGGATACTACTAAAAGACTCAAGATAAGTGTGAGTACCGAGGATGGCCCTCTTGTAGGATGACGAGGGAGGATCCCCGGTGGAGTATTGTGTTGGTGAGTAGTGGACTCGTGTGCGAAAAATATTTTATTAGTGGTGTTTCGTAGGATAGCTTAGCCAAGAGTCAAAGCTGGCTTGCTGCAATAACTCCACCACCTTCTTGAGAACGAGCATGTATAGTAGGTTCTGATGTAAGACTTGTTAAGTACCTTTGTAATCATGTTTGCTTAATTACTATTTTCAGATGACAACACCGCCCCCTCCGATGGGTTCTACGTAGACCTTGATGTCGACGAGTGACTAGCCACCCAGGTGGTGATCCTGGCCATGGAGGGCCCTATGTAGATAGACAGGCTTCGAGAAGCCTTCTTGCTTTGTAGTGTCTGTACTCAGACTATTTGCTTCCGCATGTGCTTGTATCCTTGTATGACTTGAGTGTCGGATCATGTGACCCCTACCTGTATGAACATGTTATGTATGGCTCTTTGGAGCCTTTAAATAAAGTACTTGAGTTGTAGAGTTTTGTTGTGATGCCATGTTGTATTTGCACATATCGAGCATATTGTGTGTATGATTGAAATGCTTGGTATGTGTGGGATCCGACAATCTAGTTGTTTATCCTTGGCAGCCTTTCTTATGGGGAAATGTAGTCTAGTGCTCCTCAAGCCATAGTAGTCCGCTACAGCCCGGTTCACCGGAGTCCTGCTAGCCCAACACTACTGCTCAGGACACTTGACTAGCCGGCATGTGTTTCACCTCGTTCTTATGTCTGTCCCTTCGGGGAAATGTCACGCGGTGACATCCGGAGTCCTGCCTAGCCTGCTACAGCCCGGGTTCCCCGGAGTCCTGTTAGCCCAGTGCTACAGCCCGGATTCACACGCTGATGACCGACATGCTCGATGTGATTCATGTATGCATGTCTCCATAGGTCTGTGCCGCTTTGGGTTCACGACTAGCCATGTCGGCCCGGGTTCTCTGTCATATGGATGCTAGCGACACTATCATATACGTGAGCCAAAAGGCGCAAACGGTCCCGGGCCATGGTAAGGCGACACCCGTGGGATACCATGCATGAGGCCGCAATGTGATATGAGGTGTTACCGGCTAGATCGTTGTGACTTGGAATCGGGGTCCTGACAAAGAATCTCGCAACATCGTCTTGTCGATTTGTGTTGCAAACTTTCATTTTCTTCTAGACTCAGTGAATCTGGAATATCCTGTTACCAACCAAACTGAATCTTAGGCAGATATGATGGTTGGAACGTCTTCCAAGAGCTATAATATTGGTCCCTCTGTAACCCGGTAAAGTGGATGTCATGGCTAACACACCCAGCTGGAAGACCTATTATTGTAGTATCTTGATTGAAGAAGTTGGCCACCTCCCCATAAGGATTTCGTAGGGTTTACTCCAATAGTTGTTCCTTATGGATTTTTGTGTTCCCGAAGTCTGACCTTTTACTTGATGTCCTAGATACCAAACCATATCAATAAATGGGTTATGCTAGCACATCAAGGAGAACATTAGAAGCGGAGTGCTAAATGTCTCTCGGTCAATCATCTAGATTTCGATCCCTTGGCCTCGCTAAGGTGAAATCTGAGAAGGTGTTATATTTCTTTGCATCTGCATCCTCCACCATTATTCATCATGGTAGTATGTAGTGTTGCCAGGATCCGTGACAGGGAGATTGGTAAAACTTGTTGAATATGGGAATGCTCAAGTTCTTGAGAGCACGCGCAATCACTAGGATTTATCATCGGCATTAAATGGGATCTGCTCTCAGTTTCCTCGGTTATGCTATAACCTTTCCAATAGTGGAATCTCTCTCTACTATTGGGTTTCTCCCCAGTTACTAGAATCATTCCCAACATTTGCATTTTGTCCCCAGCTTGCACCCACCATTGTGTCCTTTCACTATGATCCGCCTTCTCAGCAGCTGTTGTCCAAGATCATCTTCAAAAGTGGACCTACCATAGGTCCCATCCATCTCCGATGATAAGCAAAAATCATCCCTTGCGTTGTCTTCAACAAGGTAGTCCACATCATCCATCCTAGTCCAGGTATGCCATCCCTTCGTATTCCGCCAAATGATTGTTATGATTTGCCCTAGGCTAGTATGAAGAGTTTCAATGATCTCTGAATCAAAAGTAATTCTTTTTGCCACTTAAGGGAATATTTCTGCGAGTCACCTTCTTTTAAAATGTCTCGTTATGGTATCATGGCAACTCAACTCCTCGCTACGTTGACAACCATTCACCACCTTCTTAAGCGTGAAATTGTTGTCTACCTAGTGAACCTTCGTCATCTTTTACACTCCACCCCCCTTGATGTATGCTTCATGTCTCAGCTCGAGAGATGTTTCAATGTCTCATTCCATGAGTTGATCATCGGTTGTTCGATCTTCGAGAAGATCCATCCTTCTAGAGTTTTTCCTTTTCCTCTCGTTGTCATGTGGGTTGGAGTTCTCGGAGCAAAGATGTCAAGGTCAATTGGAGTCAATGAATCAACAACTCCGGGAAGGCAGTTGGATCATGAAGATTGTGTTAAGCCTTGCATCCCCTTTGTCTTCTCACCTCATGTCCTGAGTCTCGGGACGAGATTCTTGTTTAGTAGGGGTGAGCTGTCACATCCCTAGTTCTGGTAATGCCTAGTGCTAGCATCTGGTGTTGCATCATGTTTACCTTTCACAGAAAGTTGAAATGGGGATGACAGAACCCCCAGCACCCCCCTGAAACCAAGTAGGGTTTACTAAAATTATTTTCAATGAACCTGAAATGCCCTTATAAAATGTTCATCATCTTTGCCTTGGTCTAGAACCTCTGAAAAATGGTGCACACTTTTCTAGGACAACAGAGGATAACTGAAGTAGATCATATAGTATTTGCATTCGGGCATTTAAATGCTATAAAATATTTTAAATGCTCCAATAATCATAAACTAAAATGTTTACTATTGGATATATTCTAAACAGCAGCCATGATTAATTTCATGATTTTTGGAAATGCCCTGGCATTTTTAGTAAAGCCACAAAGAGTATAGAAAAATAGAAAAACAGAAATAAAAGAGAGAGAGAGAGAGAGAGAGAGAGAGAGAGAGAGAGAGAGAGAGAGACTAACCTGGGCCAACTCACTTGTGCAGCCCACCTGGCGGCCCAAGTGGCCGGCCAAGCCCCCTAGCGCCCCTTGTCATCTTCCTCCTCTGCCAGGAGGACAACCAGGTGCGTGGCGAGCGCCGACGCTGCTCTGGTCACCTCCTGCTTCCTCCCCGGACCTTCTAGCGATGCCACGGAGACGCCCTGTGGCCCCTCGCTCCTCTCCCTCACTCTTTGCTCTCTCCTTCGCCCTCTAGTCCCTTCCACGAGCGCGACCGAACGCAGTCATCGCCGCCGACGAGCTCCCCCACGGCCACAGCCATCTCTGAGCCTCTCCGACGCGCCCCCGAGCTCCGCCGTGACGCCCCGGTCCTCTTCGCTGAGCCACATGACGCCGGACGCCCTGGAGCACCGTCCTCGACGCCATCTTCGCCCTCTGCACCGACGGTCGTCGTCGACCGATTCGTCGTCACCAGGCCATCCCCGAGCACGCTGAGATCATTGACGACCCCGCCGTGAGCTCCTCTACCGAACCCCTCTCTCCCCGCCATCGTTCTCCTCCTCTAGCCCTGCTGTCCACCAGAGTCGAAAGCTCACCGCCGCCATCATTCTTCACCGCCGTGGCCAGGGCCACCGCAGCCCACGCCTAAGCGCGTCACCTACTCGGTGAACCCCTAGGAGTGCGTAGCACCCGCTAGTTTATCCCCCTAGTGCCCCGTAGCTTCGACCCCGTCCACATCCGAACTCCGGCCGCCGCCGTGAGCTTGTTTCCGGCGATCTTCGGTCACCCTGCGTACTGCCGCTGCCTCTTCTAGATGCGCGGGCGCAAGGGCTATGCCATGGTACCCTCAGCAAGCCAAACCGCCGCCCGTAGCGTGCTTCCGAGCTGCGCCGCCGTCGATTTGGTGGCCGCCGGCGAGGTTCCGGTGACGCTGATGTGGCACCATTAGTTTAGGTACTAATCGTGTTTAGTTAGTGCCGCATGTCGATGACATATGGGCCCCACTGCCTAATTAGCCTAGTTTATCTTCTGTTTAGTTTAAACTAACCCCACGGGTCTCACCGGTCAGTTTGACCTGGCCACATCACACGTTGACTGACCCCACACGTCACAGTTGACAAGTTGACGTGTCTGTTGACCCGGCGTCACCTGTCAGCGACACTAACAAGCACCGTGTCATGGACCCCACTGGTCAGGTTTGACCCAGGGCAGCTCTGTTGACCCTGCTGATGTCACCCTGACGTAATACTGACGCGGGAAGTCATTTTCTGGATTTAATTTAACTCAGAAAATTCCAGAAACAGCTATAAACTTCAAAAATTCATAGAAAATTATCTATGGCTCCAAATGAAATAAATTATATATGAAAAATGATCAGAAAAATCCAATCTATCCATCTGTACTGGTATCATGCATGTTTAGGCAACTTAAACCTGTTGTTTATATCAAAACATGATAATGCACTTTATAAAGTCATAGTTTGAATTTGAACTTGAACCTTGAGTTCAAAATAACTCAAACCCACCTGGTTTTAGTTGCATTAGCCCAACATCCTCATTTTGACATGTCATGATCATGCATCATATTGTGCATTGCATTGATTGTGTTTCCTTCTTTATTGCCGGAAGTTGTCCCTTCTCGATAGACGTGGTTTTGATGATAAGTTCGATGACACCGGTGAAGAGCTATACTATCTTCAGAAGTGCCAGGCAAGCAAAACCCCCTTATTCATTCCGATACAATTCCACTCTCTCGCTCCTGCTCTCTTTTACTGCATTAGGACAACAACGATTCAACTGTTACATGTTGCGGTAGTTGAACCCCTTTCCTCTGCATGACCTGTCATTGCCACAGTAAATAGATGAAACCCACTAGCATGAGTAGGAGTTGTTTGAGCCCTGATGTGCCTACTCATTCATGCTTGTTTGTCATGCCTGCTATTGCTTAGAGTTGTGTCAGCTCTGATTAATCGGGGATGAATTGGAAAGTTGTGAACATGTCCTACTATGTGTGAGCTAAGTGTGTTGAACACGATTTGGTAAAGGTATCGATGAGAGGCCATGTAGGAGTACATGGTGGGTTGTTTCATTGGAACCGTCCTTAAGCACCAAGATCTGTATATGTGATTTAAGAACCAGCTAGTACCATGCATTGGGCCCAAAACCAATGGACCCTCTCGGCTTCTTAACCACCCTAGTTCTCTGTCCAGGAGTTGCAACTAATTTCTGGTGTTTATAGGATATGTGTTGGCAGTCGTGCATAGCGCTGACCCTAGGGGTGGGCTATGATGTGGTAGATACACCGTGGCCGGGCATGCCGGGCGCCCGTTTGGTGTCTCGGAACCCTGTACACATCGTTCGGGGCCGTATGTGGAAACCTTGGCCGGACTCCCTGCGGATGGAACCTGGATAGGCGATAAACCTGGACTAGAGACTTGAGTGTTTAGGTAGGCCGTGGCCGACACCCTCGTTGGGCTTCCGCTTGAAGGTTGCCGAGTACATGTCGTGTAAACGGCGGTAAGTGGTGAGAGCGTGTGTGAAGAAGTACATCCCTATAGGGTTAACATCATCTATTCGAATAGCCGTGTCCGCGGTAAAGGACTGCTTGGTTGCCTATACAGTTCATAAACAAGTGAAAGTGCATACTCTAAAATACGCAAGATAAGCGTGAGTGCTATGGATGGCGTTCTCGTAGGGAGACGGGAGTAGATCCATAGTGGTTTATTGATTGGTGAATATGTGGACTCGTGTGCGCCACCTCAAAAGAGTTACTTGCAGTCATAGTTTAGGATAGCCACTGAGTCAAAGCTGGCTTGCTGCAGTTAAACTCCACCACCCCCTTTGTTGATACTGATGCATATGTAGCTAGTTCTGATGTAAGTCTTGCTGGGTACATTTGTACTCACGTTTGCCTATTTTATGCTTTGCAGAGAGACGTCAGTCTCGCTAGTGTCTTGACTTCGATGTTTAGCTTGATACCTCAGCTATGATCTTGTGCCCTCGGCAGGGTCTTGTAGATAGTCGGGCTTCTCGGCCTTCTTCATTTGTAGTTGTCTGTACTAAGACAAGTTAAGCTTCCGCATGTGCTTGTTGCTTGTATGCTCTGGATGTTGGGGTCATGAGACCCATGTTGTAATGCTTGGCTCCATGGAGCCTAATGAATAAATACTTTGAGTCATAGAGTCTTGTTCTAATGCCATGTTGTATTTACACATATCGAGCATATTGTGTGTATGATTGAAATGCTTGGTATATGTGGGATCCGAAAACCTAGTTGTTTATCCTTGGTAGCCTCTCTTATGGGGAAATGTAGTCTTGTGCTTCCATAAGCCATAGTAGTCTGCTACAGCCCGGTTCACCGGAGTCCTGCTAGCCCAGCACTATTGCTCCGGAACACTTGACTGGTCGGCATGTGATTCACTTCGTTCCTGTGTCTGTCCCTTCGGGGAAATGGCACGCGGTGACATCCGGAGTCCTGCATAGCCTGCTACAGCCCGGGTTCCCGGAGTCCTGTTAGCCCAGTGCTACAGCCCGGATTCGCACGTTGCTGACCGACATGCTCAATGTTGATTCATGTATGTCTGTCCCCGTAAGTTATTGCCACTTTGGGTTCACGACTAGTCATGTCGGCCCGGGTTCTCTGTCATATGGATGCTAGCGACACTATTATATACGTGAGCCAAAAGGCGCAAATGGTCCCGGGCCATGGTAAGGCGACACCCGTGGGAATACCGTGCGTGAGGCCGCAAAGTGATATGAGGTGTTACAGGCTAGATCGGTGTGACTTAGAATCGGGGACCTGACAGGACGATCGCATGCATGCGCCTATAACAGTCGTCGCCTGCCCGCGAGAAATTTTTTCAGGCTGTCGCGGCGCAGCGGGACATCTCTGCTGCATTCATGGCACGCCGGGACATCTCTGCTGCTTCTGCAGCGCGGCCGGACCAGTCTGCTGCATCGACGGCGCGGCGGGACCTCCGTGCGGCGGGACCTCTGTGCTGCTACTTCCGCGTGGCGGGACATGTCGGCTGCTCTTGCAGCGAGGCGGGACATCTCTCGTGCTTCCGCTTCCATGCTCGCCTCTCCCTGGTCGCAATCTCTCGACCCAGAACTCACGCTGGCCATGGCAGACGCAAGGGAAGGATGCTGAATGACTTGTTTTTTTGTGTGGATGAGGAGTTGAGGAGGAATGTGCAGTCATCTTGGCATACTAGTATTTATAACCGAGTACTAATACGCTCCTAAGTGGGAAACCGTTTAGGTTGTGATCGGTGTGAACAGGTTTGCAATTCAATATAGTGTGGAGTAATTTGGAATGTGACGAGACGCAAGCTCAAAATTTATTGACGGTTCTAGTTTCGAAGTGCGGCACTATTCCCGGATGGAGTACTTCTTTTTCTACTCCCTCCTTTCCGGTTTTATAGGGCTTATCTCAAAATTTTAGTTTTTCCATTTTATAAGGCTCAGTTTGGTTGTTCCCCAACACATGGTCAGATTCCAAGGTGCATTAAATCATTGCATGCAAGTATTAAGAGAAAATTGACCAATGCATGTACTTTATGCATGAATGCATTGCAATTAATGCATTGGTAAACATAATTTTTTGAGAAAAACAATAGCCGCGTGGCGAGCTCTAGGCTAGTCTTTTTTTCAGACGCATTAAACCTATCTCTCGGGACTTCTTGCACGCACCATCATGCCACCCACAAAAACTTTTACTCTGAGTTTAGTAGTACGTTATACAGGAAGAGAAGAGGTGCACACACGCACTCGTCCTCTCACACACGTGTCTGTTTTTTCTCGAAAAGGAGGATGATGACCCCCGGCCTCTGCATCTGGGAGTCACACACGCAAATTATTGAAATATATCGAGTACAGTGCTTTGATGTGTCGCGTCAACTCGTACATCAACGAGAAGTTTGATTATCCTCTCCCTCGCGGACTTAACTGCACCTGCCTTTGGCTATATGACAGGTTGGCCACACACCTGTCGGGCCCACCTGTCATACACGCAAAGGCAGGAGCGTCCCTCCCTCGCCCATGAGCGTGGTGGCTGGCAAGACTAGGAGAAGCTTTCGCTACACGCTCTCCCTCCCGCACGCGATGGACATGCAACAGTTCAATCGGTGTCAGATGGCCAGAAGCGTACTGTAGTACTCCTCCAGTGCAGTAGTATTCCATCATTGTTCGACTTCCCGAAGAGGCGAAGAGCCAAGCGCAGCCCGGACGCTCGTGTGGCAGTTTCATGTGTAGAGTAGTCTAGGATAGCGTGTACCATGCCTGTAAGCTTAAAATCGTTGGGGTCGGCTCCATGCTATGTGGCCGTCTTGAAGTTTTTTTTAAATTAAAATAGTCTTCTGGCCCTATCGGAAAACTGTCACGCGTACTGCCCGGGAAAAGCCCCGCCCTTAACTTTTAACTACACGAAAATAGTTTGAGCTTGTTCGTTCTATATAAATACAGTACTTACTGTATGTTTATTCACCCGTGCGGTTGTTCAATGAATGGCGGGGCGGGGAGCACAAGTGAACAATACTGTAGTACTACTAGTAGTAAGTAGGACCCGTACGGTAGTCACCTTAAATAGAGAGTTTCTTTTCTTTAATGCCACGTACACAAATTGAAACGCTTGTTGTGGAGAGAAAAAAGATAATCACTCCACTATATATGGACGCAGGGGCCTAAGCGCTTGCTTTACTAGGATTGCTCTCTTCATTCTCTCATCCTCTCCAGATATAAACAAGACAACGGTAGCGACATTTTCTCTGTGCTCACCGCTGGTCACAGATCCGGCCGGATCCCTTTGGCCGGTGTGTGTAGAGGACTAAAAGGTGCATCGTTCACGCGATCATCGCCGCCGAGGGAGGAAACCCACAGCTGTCTGAGGGGCCCGATCCTCTGCCCGTGCCGTTCTCTCCGACACATGGCCGGCTCGGGAGGTCCTCCGACCCTTCTTCCTCCCTGCCGTATTGTCCGCAGATCCGACATTCCGCCACCGACATCCCGGCGACCCTTAGGTATAAGTTCTTCGAAAGCGGCCTTGCTCTACTACCCCAGCTCCCCACGTGTCTATATGTGGATCTTTTTCTACTCCCATCAGCTCTTCCAAAGCCACCTAAATTTTTAGTATTATTAGAGGTAAAGCTACTTCATGCATTCGAATCTAGCAATTTGTTCAAACAACGAAGAAAGAGGGGGAAGTTGTAGCATGAATCTAGGACTTGATTCAAAGAGGAAATAATATGGTGAAAGTAGTAGAGACCGGATACCCAACCGGTCTCTTGGTTGAAAAGGGAAATAATGGGAAAATGTAGTACAAACTGGATAAGGAACAGATCTATTATTGGTTGAAAAAAGGATAGAAAGTGGCGGCTAGTGGACAAGTCAACAGAGTATGTCCAGGATTACATTTGCTGCCATCACATAGTAAAAGGTCTCCAAGATTAGATTTGCTGCCCTCACATAGTAAAAGGTCTTAGGATTAGATTTGCTGCCCTCACATAGTAAAAGGTCTCCAGGATTAGATTTGCTGCCCTCACATAGTAAAAGGTCTCCAGGATTAGATTTGCTGCCCTCACATAGTACAAGGTCTCCAGGATTAGATTTTCTACCCTCACATAGTACAATGGCACTCCTACTGTTTTCCCCAGTATGATAAGTAAGTTGCTCCTTTATGCTGCTGAGTGTCCTGGTGTCCCCACGGTCCCATGCCCTTAAACCAACTCTTTAGTTGTTGTTGATTTACTGTGTCTGGTAAACAAGCAATGCAACCATTAAAGTAATCCCATATTTGAGGAATCTCATTGTTGATCGTAATGCTTCTAGTAACATGAAGCATTGCTGACGTTTTAAAATTTCTACTGTCCTTGCATGATTGCCATAAACATAATTAAGATGCTTCTTTTCATTTTGTATATGTTTCGTATATTCTTATTGACCAGCAACTGTTTACTTTCTATTTTTTGTGCAGATAGGGATATCCATTTCACCTTGTTGCTATTGTGACCTTTTGGTGAACTACACAAAACACTTTTTTTGGAATGAGTGTCTTGTGCAGTTCAACTAAAATGTCACGTGGGCAACATCTCTCAATTTTGGTGGAACTGCACAAAATGGTGATTGGAGTTTCCAAAATCTCTGTCAAGTTCTGCTGGTAATCTCGTGCAATATTTTATTAGCCTTTGCAAGATGGAGCCGTCACTGTCACCACAATGGCACTTTATTTTAGTGGAACTGCACAAAAGGATAAAAAGATTATAGTTGCACCTTACATGAGTCGGACATCCAACCTTAATGTTCCTCAATTTTAGTGCAAAAACTAAAGAAGAACCTGCCAGCTCACAAGAGCAAGTACTTCTTGCTAGCTGAATGATGCAATCTTTGCTTCATTTCAGGTGAACTGCAGAAAAAGTCGCATGAATTGAATCATGTAACTCCGGGCAGACCTCATCCAAGTAGAGCTGGAGGTTGAGTTCAAGGAGGTCGCTATTAAAGCGAAATCATGCTCTCCTGTCTCCTTGTTTGTTCTGTGCAAACATGTTGTGCAAACAGGAATACTCAACTATAGATGTTGTGACGGTCAAGAGCATTCGCCAAGTTCTTCGATTGTATGACATGGCTAGCCAAGATGGATTTAATCCCGATATTCACTTTATCAAAAGGCTCTAATGGGTTGGTTCTGAATCTTGCAAGTTGGGAATCAGTGAGATGTGTAGGCATCTTTGTTGTACTTATTATTTGAATCTTATTTGTTGGTTCTAAATCTGGCAAGCTGGGAATCAATGAGATGTGTAGGCATCTTTGTTGTACTTATTATTTGGATCTTATTTGTTGGTTCTGAATCTTGCAAGCTGAGAATCAATGAGATGTGTAGGCATCTTTGTTGTACTTATTATTTGGATCTTATTTGTTGGTTCTGAATCTTGCAAGCTGGGAAACACGGCATGATGATGCAGAGGAGAACAACCATAACAAACAGTTCAAACTTGGTAGTATTATCTTTGTGAAAGTGCGACAAATATGCTGATCGTGTGTGTCCTGAGAATAATAATTCTAATTGTTGTGCATGTTGATCCTGTGGCACTGATAGAACGAGCGAATGCATTGCTTGTTTTAAGTATAAATTTCTATTAAAGTTAATTAAATTTAAGTAAAGTGACCACTAACTCCTGTTATTATAGTACCAATACAGACCCGCTCGTGAACCAACATGTGGCCGAGGGTGCATCTTCTGCCGGGCGTGCAGCGGACGAGGGAGGGGTAGTAACTGTTGTCGCATGTACACACTCAGCTTACTGTTGTCGCTTGCTGGATATGGACTTCAACAAGGAGTTCTCCTTTGAGTTCGCCGTTCAGTCCTATGTCTGCACCAATTTGAATGTGATGTACACCAACAATACAGACTCGGTGAAGCTCTGCCTCGCCTCAGTCCTATGGCTGCATCAGATTCTGGAGCATTCGCCCGTTTCATCGGCAGCGCCGACTGCACCTTCGCTGCGGTGGAGAGAAGGAAGAACACGACGATTCGTCCATCTGGTGCAATAAGCTTGTCGACATCCAGAAACAATACAAGATCATCAGCAACGGGCAGAAGAAGGACTTCATGGTTGACCTCACTGAGACCATCATCGACCCCTGATACGCCAACATGAAAGAAGACGACCTGAACACGTGGGAGGTACCTCTGAATCTAGCCTACATAACCTACGCGTCCAAGGACGCATACGCATGCTATGACATGTACAGGCAGATTTTGGACATGAGGGCGTGTCTGCTTCCCGTAACCGACGAGTACACGGACAGTCGCCGTGTCATGATCAAGCATGCCAGGAAGGTCTAGATGTTGTACTTTATCTGTTTATAAGCACCTTTATCATCTGAGTGTTTCATGCATTAGCCTATATGTCGTAATTATCTGTTTTGTCCGAAATATTTCTTTTAAGAACCCATTAACCTGATTGCTTTTTAGTGGCTATTTGCTTATGTATGTAAACTAGTTCACTTGTCCGTAAAAAAACTAGTTCACTCGGCTGCCATGCTTTGAATCTCCTTCCTCCCAACATATTCCCCTCCTCAGGTGGACCTAGCAGGTCTCCAAATTTTCTCTCACTTTCTTTTTCGATGTAAACTGAGTTTTCTCCCAGTACTTTCCCCTAGAACCAACTCAACTGTCCCACGTCTAGCCTAAATAATAATAATACCCCACATACTATTAACTCATCAATTAAAATGATATTTTATTTCGTAAGTTGAAAGTTCTTACAAAATAATAATAATAATTGTTTATATATAACTTGGCAAGTTAACTCCTAGTGATTACGTACATAAGCTTGCAAAGATTTTACTGACGTCTAATCATGTGTTTATATTTTTATAACATTTCTCCGTCTAGCCCAACATGATATTTTCACCTAGCCCAGCAAGTCCATGGATTTCGAGAAAAATGCAAATGGGATTTAAACGGGCTGCATAGATGCTACATCATTGTTTCACCCAGCCCACCAAATGGACTAAAAAACAAATGGACTGACAGCTGAGTCCACGACCACAACCCAGTTTTTTTGTGATTTGCCAAGTAATTTGCTTTGTCACGCCTGTTGGGCTGCAAATCTTTCAAGACGAGGAGAGCTTCATTCGGCTGGTCGAGAAAATGGTCTATCAGTAATGAGAAATGGGTTGTACATTTTTAAAACACATCAAACCGGCAATTAGTTTCAAATATCTTTTTTTCATTTCGAGATTTTAAATTACATTAATTTTTATGCGTGGAGAATTTGTTGGATTTTATATTGATATACATTTATTTTTAAAATTTGTTTGAATGTGAGTCAAAATTTTGGGATTAAAAATAGTTCAGACCGCACCGAAATATGCAAAATTTCGTATAATTTTTTAACTGTGGCTACAATATGGGCTGTAATGCTAACAAAAAGAACATGGCCTTCAAAAAACCTTAAGAATTAGCAAATGGGCTGTAAATTATTAGAAATAATGGCAGATGGGATGTATGCTGTTTTCCACAGATTTGAGGCTTTCCTAAAACAAGTTGACGCACAAGCAGTGACTGTTGGATGGCCATCCAACGGCCGTCGTGCTTCTTCAATCTCTGCTCTTTGTGCTCCAGCCGCTCAAACAAGCGCCGACGGGACTGCCTGCTCCCTCCTCCCTGTGGCCGGCTCTACTGCCGCGCAGGCCTCACCGCCCCACCGTATTCCCATCGTTGGCCTAGCCATCCCTGTACTCACCCACACCTGCTGTTATTCTCCGGCGAAGGCAGACGAACCAGTAAACCCTCGTACAGTCGTACTCCCCTCCGCGTGGGAAACAACTGCCGAGTCTTCCCTGCCTCTGTGTCATTCCCTTCCTAGGCCTCGCCGTCATCCACCGCCCTGGTGCTCTCGGCGCGGCCTGGTCAACGTGGTCAACGACCGACATCCATCTAAAGTGGACTGTACATGGAGAGGCTGACAGCTGGGTCCGCGGCCGCACGCAAGGAAATGCCTCCTTATTACGCGCAAAATAATGATTCCTCCACCTGACATCAGGGACCCACCGAAAGAGCCTCTGTATTTCGCGAAAAAACGTTACCGCCGCTGACAGCTCGGGCCCACCAGCTATATCTTCGCACGCAAGGAAGTGCCTCCTTATTACGCACAAAAAATGAATACTCCCCCTGTTAGCTAGGAACCAGTATAGTGGCAGGCTGACTTGTGGGCCTACTAAGTTGACGGGGACGGAGGGCTTTGTCAACTTAGTCAATATGCACGATTCTAGCTCCAGTGACCGTACGATGTCCATCCACGGCCGTAGTGCTTCTTCAACATCTGGTCTTCTTGCTCCAGCCGCCCAAACCAGCACCGGTCGTGCCTCGTGCTCCTGCTTCCCGTGGCCGGCTACGATACGGCAGAGGCCTCACCACCCCCTACTACTCTCATCGCTAGCCAGGCCATCCCTCTACTCACCCACACCCCCTATTATTCTACGGTGATGGTAGCCACACACCACAGTGTACCAGTGAACCCTCGTACTCCTCTACGCGTGGGCATCCACTGCCGCGTCTTCCCCAGCTCCGTGTCGTCCCCTTTCTAGGCCTCACCGTCATCCACCACCCTGGTGCTCTCGGCGCGGCGTGGTCAACGTGGTCAAGGAACGGCTTTCATCGGACGTGGACTATACGTGGAGAGGCTGACAGTTGGGTCCAAGGCCGCAGCAAGGAAGTGCCTCCTTATTACGTGCAAAATAATTATTCCTCCACCTGACAGCAGGGACCCACCGGACGAGCCACCGTATTTCACGGAAAAAACGTTTGCCCCTGACTACTGGGACCCACCAGTTACATCTTCGCACACAAGGAAGTGCGTCCGGGTAAAAAAACGATTCGCCCCCCCTGACTGCTGGGACCCACCAGCTACATCTTCACACGCAAGGAAGTGCCTGATAGTCGGGACCCACCTGGTCGAAGCGTACGTAGCGTTGTCATTCTGGTCGCGAACGTGTACGTACATATATACTGGTGGATGTAGAGGCGCGCACGTGTCATAGTAGAGGCGCGTACGTGTCATAGTAGACGCGCGCAAGAAAGAAAAATACGGCCACGTATGTGTACATACGGGCGGGGTCTCGAACGCCTACTCGCGCATACGTACGATCAGGGCTCGTGTACATGGCTAGGTCGGAACGGAGAAACATTATCGTCGTCGTGTTCATGGGGAGGCAACGAAATTCGTCGTGTTCACGGGGAGGCAACGGAATGCGTCGTGTTCATCGGGAGGCAACGGAACGCGTGGGAGCCAACCGGCTGGGTCGGAACGGAATGCGTGGTCGTGTTCATCGGGAGGGCTTGGACGGAACAGGCGATGGAAACGATGCCTGGCGTACCGCACAACGGAGGAAACGAACCTCCTACGTTCGAAACGGGGTCCTGTTAATCGGGAGGGGTCTGGCGTACCGCAAAACGGAGGAAATGGACCTCCTACGGTCGAAACGGGGTCCTGTTGATTGGGAGGGGTGTGGCGTACCACAAAACGGACGAAACAGACTTGTGTTGGAGCGCTACGGTCGAAACGGGGGTCCTGTTCATCGGAAGGGGTGTGGCGTACCGCAAAACAGGACTCCACGGGATACTGTTCATCTCCACCGTCGACCTCCTCCAGCCTCCACGGGCTACCGTCGACCTCCTCCAGCCTCCACGGGCTCCTATTCATCCAGCCTTCACCGCGCGCTACTCCACCGGCTACTGTTCAACCACCCCTCCACGGGCACCCCTCCATCGTCTACTGTTCATCCAGCCCTCCACACCACGGGGTCCTGTTCAACCACCCCTCCACGAGCACCCCTCCACCGTCTATTGTTCGTCCAGCCCTCCACCACACCACGGGGTCCTGTTCATACAGAGGCAACGCCACCGCTCACTGTTCACCCAACCCCCCTGCAACACTCATTGTTCATCCCAGAGGCAGCATCGATCGACTTTAGTTAGCAGCAGTAGCGAAGGAATCGCTCGACCAGGTTCAGTTAACAGCCATCGACCGATCGCTCGGGTTCAGTAACGCGTAGCCTGCAGTGCAATCACTCGGGTTCAGTTAGAGCCCAACGCCTCGCTCGGGTTCAGTTAGAGCCAACGCCTCGCACACACGCGCGTACGTGTACGAGAGAAACGCGCATCGCTCGGCCCCCGACCTCCCACCGTAATTGGGAACTCCCCGAAATTTTCCTCCCCCTCGCTTCTACCATGGTTTTTTCCGTCATGAATGGCCCAAAGAATGTCATGCAGCTGCGTCTCCGGCCCGCCCAGGACGAAAAGCCCATTTTCTGTCATGATTTTTTGTCATAGAACTAGGATCCCACCACATCTATGATGATACCGGGTTTTGTCACAATTATCGTCATAGAAGTGTCATATGTATGACAGAAAAAAATTCGTTCGGCCCAAAATGTCATGGATGTGTCTTTTTTTGTAGTGTAGTGTCAGATAATTCATGTATCAAATGTACAAAACAGACAAGGGGTTCTCTCCTGCAAAGAGCCGGCGCGTGTGTGTTTCTGGGTTCTTCCATTGGATTTGCATGTGACGTGCACAACTGATGACCAGACACATAAATAGTAGTACTTGGTATAAAAAATCTTATCATTGACAGCATATAGTCACATGTGCCCACTACGACAGGCGACAACCGCACCTAGTTTTCTCGTGTCTTCCTTGGCTTCTGGTATTATGCTTCCTCCCTGTTGCTCCTCCTCCTCCGAGCCCATCCTTTCATCTCTGTCGCGATGCCGTCTTCACCACCATACCCGTGCCACGGCTCGATCTGCTGCTCCCAAGCGCAGCCACCTCGTCCCCAACCCCGAGCTTCTTCTCCCCTACCCTCTTTTCCTCGTCATCTCCGTGTTTCCTTCTCTTTTTCTCCCGTTTACTCACATCTCCCTCTATCTCTCTTGCTCTCTATTACAGGGAGGCCGCCATGGACGCCCGAGGTCCTCCGCTTCGAGCCTCCGACCCACACCCCAGTGGCGCTGCCGGCGTCGTCGCCTAGGTGAGCAGCTGCTGCACCGTGACGTTGCCCCGCCTCCTCTCTCCCTCTCTATCTCTCCCATGTCTCTATCTTCTCTCTCAACCCTCTCTATTTTCTTCAACAGGAAGACCACCATGCCCGCTGCAGAAGCTTCGAGCCGACCCTGCAGCATGTAGACCCTGTATCTGACCTGCCTCGCCATCCTTCACCCATTCCCGACGTCTCCCCGGCGCCAGGAGCCCAGGCGAGTTACCGCCACAAGACCCTGGCTCTTCTGCCCCGGAGCCCGCCATGGAGGTCATCGCCTCTCCGTCTCGATCCGTCCACCTCCTGATCCATGCTGGTGTCCTCCAGGGATCCGCCATGGAGGTTGCCGCCCCTCCCATCTCGATCGTTCCGCCGCCGGATCCACGGCGGAGCAGCCAAGATCCGCCGCCCATTCGGCGACGCCTTGGCCCGCCAAGGCCAGCGCCCAGGCTGAGAAGGCACGCAGGAAGGCCAAGGGTCTCGCCAAGTAGTGGGAGGACTTGCGGGCTAGGCTCGCTAGCCACAACCGCATGCGCGAGCTCGCCCCCGTGCCGGCCAAGGCCACCTTCAGCGACTTCCTATCCGCTGTGCTCTCAAACGCCCGCCACAATGCCAGGGTCTTTTTTACAAAAACGAAACGTTATCTCAGGAACACACTTAAAATAGGACTGCGGGTTGAATTCTTAGGAATAGAGGGACTTTTATGCAAAAGTACAGACGAAGTACGTCCAGAAATGATCGTTGCTTTGTTATTACTAGCAAAAGAGCCCGTGCGTTGCAACGGGAGAGAAAACATAACAAACGCTCTTAACTCAACAATCATCACTCAAGACCACAATAGGTCCATCTCCTTTATTTTTCGAGGCATCATATTTGTGTTGCCGCTTATCCTCCTTCTCACCCTCGCTGGCGATGGCCTCGGTGTTTACACAAAACAACAAAAAACGTGTGTTGAATATGGTTAATCCTAAGGCGTCTCCCTCTCCCTCTCTCTCTCTCTTTCTCTTTCTCTTTCTCTTTCTCTCTCTCTCTCTCTCTCTCTTGCTTTCTCTTACTCTCGCGATGAGAAATTTGTTGTTTTCTCCTGCGACATTTTTTAGAGGTATGCATGCGTAGTTATCGATGTTTTCTTTTCCGTATATGGTTATAGTGGGGTATTTATTTGCAATCGGATCACCGTCGGTATGAAAAAAATGAATCTTACGCTATAAATTATAAGTTTGCTTCCATAACAATATTTAAAAATATTTAACAGGTAAAATTAACATCATATTTAGATTCCACACATTTTCTAATAAAATTTCATATATAATATGTTAAAATCGAAGTTACAGTTTAAAAGATACAGGTAATTTAGAAAATCATTTGGTTTGACTCAAATATATTCTAAAATAATATTTAAAAATATTTAATAGGTAAAAATAATCTCATATTCATATTCTACATATTTTTCTAACCAAATTTCATATATAACATGTTCAAATCGGAGTTGCGGTTTAAAAGATATGGATGATTTTAAAAACATTTGTTTGACTTAAATATGATCCGCGGATGAATTACCTAAAACATCAGGGTTTTTTTTGAAAAATGTAAAATAACGGTTCGGGTGTGATTTAAATCCGGACGGCGGGTTGATTTTAAAAAAAGATATGGACTTTTGTGTAAAATATGAAAAATAACAATTCGTTTTAATTTAAAACAGGACTGCGGGTTGAACTCTCTGAAATAGAGGGACTTTTCTGAAAAATGCCATGACGGACAAAAAAACCCAATTTGCTTTATTATTAGGTAAAGACTAGCAAAAGAGCTCGTGCGTTGCAACGGGAGAGAAAACATAACACACGCTTTTAACTCAACAACCATTACTCAAGACCACAATAGGTACATCTCATTTATTTTTGCGAGGCATCATATTTGTGTTGCCGCTTATCCGCTTCTCACCCTCGCCGGCGATGGCCTCGGTGTTCACACAAAACAATAAAAAATGTGTGTTGAATATGGTTAATCCTAAGGCATCTCTCCCTCCCTCTCTCCTCCCTCTCCCTCTCTCTCTCTTTTCCTCTCTCTCTCACTCGCTTTCTCTCACTCTCGCGATGAGAAATCTGTTGTTTTCCCCTGGGACATTTTTCAGAGGTATGCATGTGTAGTTATCGATGTTTTCTTTTCCGTATATGGTTATAGTGTGGTGTTTATTTGCAATCGGATCGCCGCCGATATGAAAAAATGGAATCTTGCGATATAAATTATAAGTTTGCTTTCATAACAATAACAATATTTTAAAATATTTAACAGGTAAAATTAACATCATATTTAGATTCCACACATTTTTCTAATAAAAGTTCATATATAATATGTTAAAATTAAAGTTACGATTTAAAAGATACAGATAATTTAGAAAATCATTTGGTTTGACTCAAATATATTCTAAAATAATATTTTAAAATATTTAACAGGTAAAAATAATCTCATATTCATATTCTACATATTTTTTCTAATCAAATTTCATATATAACATGTTCAAATCGGAGTTACGGTTTAAAAGATATGGATGATTTTAAAATGCATTTGTTTGACTTAAATATGATCCGCGGAT
>NC_041392.1:588968570-589002603 GCF_002162155.2 Triticum dicoccoides | reverse complement strand
ATGCAGAATAAGTTATTCTTTACCCGAGGTAATCTTACGATCATTTCATAATTAAACTACGTTTGGATTTCAAATAGTTACATTCCTATTGATTCACTACGTAGAATTTGACATAACAAAATAAAAATATAGGTCATAAGACAAGAAAATTTGTAGTTTATGTGTTTTTTCGACTATGTTTTTACGTTTGTAATTTTACATAACATAAAATATTTTTCACGGCGATTATATATTTTCTTACGGTCTCTTTTTACGTCGGAAATAAGACAAAACTTACGGAACGTAAAATTATGGTGCATTAATGGTAAAATAGATGGAGGGTGAAGAATAACTATTCCTCAACCAGGTGGTGTTTCGTGGCCCAAGAGTGTGTATAGTATACAAATTCTAGCGGGTTGGCAGGCCACGGCACAGATTTGCCCTAATGTAGCTTTGCGATTGTTAAGAACTATACGATACCTCACATATTATAATAGAATTAAATATTTGATTTCCAAATATTGTATAGAATATAAGTTTAATCCCTAAGATTTTAAATATGTGATATTGATTTCCAGAAATACAAAGACAAAATCTTAACAGAAAAAGTTAAACATATCACAATTAAATATGATGGGATTTAAAATCCATTTACAGCACAACAGTGCATGTTGCATGGTAGGTAGATTTTAAAAATCCAACAGCATTTTTATCGAAAATAATTATAATAATTTTGATGATGTTGAAGCAAAAATACATATATAGTAAAATACCTACTTGTTGGTTATATATAGACCTGCTCACGAAAGATGCCCTGCAACTAGCACTACGTGTCTTCTCTAAAGAAAGAAAAAAAAACTAGCACTATGTGTCACCCATATGCATGTAACACGTCACTGGCTCACTGGTCAGTGGTCACCACGGCGACTGATCAATACATGCATGCATGCATTGGTGTGTAGCATATGAGTTAGCGAGATTGCATGTCGCATGAGGAGAGACCGAGAGAGGAATCAACTTGCTTGAACCTAATTTAGGCATGCAACGTTCATGAATGGTCATTTGTATAATGAAATTGTGAATAGCTTCCCTCACTTGTTGGGCCTATAAATTGAGCAGGTACCCAGCTTCAGTCCTGTTATGTGCTTCGTCCATGTAGCCTTGTAGAAAATGACATGTTTTATTTGTGTCATCTATGGGTTAGGATATTAGAGGACAACTGATATGTTACTCCCCGCTCGCACGTGACGTCTACAAAGTTATAAATAGAGTGAATTCCATTTTTTACCTTGTAGTTGTACATTTGTGACACATATTACCCTATTTAGCGGAACTTTTATCGAAATGTCAGATTTTGGAGACTTTTAACACGGTTTTACCCCAGTTTTACATTTTGTCTGTTTATGGTCGATAGGATCGGCATGTTGCGTCATTGATTTGTAAAAAAAACTGTAAGGATCGGAGGGCATCATTGGCGGTCTTGTCCAAGCTTCTCTTGTCTATCTGTTCCACTCCTTGTGGCCGTCCACATGTTTTTGGATACAGGGCGTCACCTCACACCTTACCTGATGGACACGCATCAAAAAACAAGGGTCCAAAGATTTCAAAAGGGGTATTCTAGACGAATTTTCACTCGAAGGGGTAATTAGTGTCACAAATGTATAAATATGGGGTAAAAAGTGGAATTCACTCTTATAAATATGTTTTATGTGCCCAGTCATGGTAGAGCCTGGAATCCATGGCATACACGTTGGGTCGCCGTTGTCATAAATGTGGCTTTTTCGTACATGTTGAGGTTGGCGGACGAGTCGACAAACACATGGCCTGTGGTGCCCAATCTCGCATTTGGAACCCACTGTTGCTCATCGGTCCCAACCACTCTCGATGAGTCTTCCTATTGCATTTGCCGTGACAACACCACGACAATTGACGCCCACCGTGGGGCCGCACGCGGCATTGGCCGGAGTCTGATGGCGGCCAAATCCTTCGCCAAATTTTTGACGTGGTTGCCTGGGGCGTGATCCAAACAGCCCTACTTCACCGATAGTTCTATGAACTATGACAAGTCGCGACATGAGATGGTCATGAGATCAGGGGATGCAACAGGGCTTCTCATGAGGCACGATCCACATACTTGTGATGTCGTGGTGCTCCAAACACGTCTGGCGTACGCAAATGACATCGCTATCAGCACCGACCTAACGCATCTCATTGTCGCGTCTACGGGGCCGTGCAAGCTGCTAAGGCCTTGGATCAAAGGGTCCAAGGCGGGACGTCCGAGCCGTTTGTAGGTCTAGCTGGCTAGACATGTGGCAATAAGTGAACATAAACCTATAATGAGCAGTACTTGTACTTATTAACTAAGTGTGAATAGTAATCTCATGTGAACAGTAATCTTTCCCGACTATGAATGTTACTATGGGTGAACAGCGCTCTACCTGACCGGTGTTTCTAAAAAATGCAAACACATTTTCTTTTTCGAGCAAACTGCGGATACACTTAAAAAATGATGGACATGCGCGCTCGTTGCCTTCCACACTATCATGGCAGACGACATGCGCACTCGTCGCCTTCCTCACTATCATGGGGCAGCATGTCGGGTAGAATGTCGACGACCTCGATGGCGTGGGCCGATGGACGGGGGTCACTTGCAAGGGCACATGCATAGATGTGTTGTGGTTCGCTTGGAGGTGCATGGCCCGCCTCAGCGGCCGACGTCACACTGGAGATCAAGATAGCTAGGGTTGGGGAAGGAGGTGCGTCCAAGTGCCGCACCGGAGACGAAGGTGGCCTACCCGTCAATGTCAATGGTGGAAGGTAGAGGAGAGGTGGCAAGGTGGGGATGAAGTGGGAAGGAGGAGGTGCAGCAGGGCTAGGAATTTTTTGAATGAAAAATCGAAACGGGATAGGGAAGAAAAAGGTGCAGTAGGAAGAGATAGGAAAAAGAGGTGAGATAAGCGTTGAGCGTGGGACCCGAGGCGAGATATTTCTGTAAGTGAAACCGACCAATGTAGTTGTAAGACATCTTCGCGTTATTTCTCAACCGAGGTAGTAAAAAGTTTAAAAATAAGAGAAAATCCAAAGCTCAGGTGCTTACACGTGTCACTTAGAGATGAAGCAACAACTACAATGTGAAACGCGCGTGGTGAGAACTAGCTTAGCCACTTTAATTATTGTGTGTGTGTGTATATATATATATGTTACTCTTCACTATGGCCAGCCTTAGACATGGAGACATAATAATATATCTTGTACTTTGTCCTGTATTGAGTTCCTCGCATTGAGCAAAGAGCACCCATATCTATTTCACTTAAAATTGATGGGAGCTAGGTCTAGAAAACACGGTATGTAGGCCCTTCAGTTGTTTGTCTTCTTATATCTAAGATGTTTCGAAGTGGTCAAACAGCTTTAGTTTATGAGTAAGGGAATCTCCAACGTGGATCCTTAAACCTCCCGCGTTCATTCGGATCGAGCGGTCCGGACCTCGCAAGCCATCCAATGGCGTCCTCCATCGGTCCACGGGCCAGTCTGGACTTCCGCTTTCCCGCGAGTACCAATTTTCTTTCTTTTTTCTTGTAATTTCTGCTATTTTTCTTGTTGTTTAATTTTTCTTCCCGATTTCTTCATGTTTTTGTGTTCTTAATCTTGTATGCCCAGTTTTTTTATATTTTGTTATATCCATACAATTTTTAATAATATGTAATAAACGTTTTTACAATACATGATAAATATTTTAAGTAAGCTATGAGCATTATTCAAAATATGCGTTGAACATTTCTCAAATGCGAGATGAAAATTTTCTAACATTTTGGTGAAAACTTTCAAATATACATAAACACTTTTTGATATGTGATTAACATTTTTCAGTTATGCAATTAACATTCTTCAAATACGTGATGAGCATTCTCAAATATGTGATGAACATTTGAAATGCTATAAACATTTTCGTAGGAACAACATTCTTTTCAAATTTGTGATGGACATTTTTCTAGCACGAACGTGGACATTATTTTTCCTTTTCTTTATTTTACTAATTTTAATATTTTTAACTGTGAAATAAAATGTTTCAAGAAAAAATTGCTAAATCTAGGACACGCGTCTGGCCCATTCGCTCCCGCATGTGGACATTACCCTTCCAATCTACCGCCCTACGGTGGAATGTGAGGTCAAGTTTTTTGTTACAGCCCACCACAAATACTAAAGATGTCATTTAGTTCTCATGTCTCCATACTCAATCTTACCAAGGTTTTTCTTTTCATCTTATGTATTTATTTAACAGAGTAACCTTTGTTCAGTCCTAAACTAGCTGAGATGGTCTCCGTTTTGTCGCTCATGTTTGTCGATTTCTCTTGTCTCCAGCATACTAACATCACATATTTCAGGTTGTCCTACATGCACAAAGACCAAGCCCATTATCCATAGTGGCATAATAGCATTCTATTTTTTTTCTTTTATGTGGTTTTACTTTGAATTGGTTATGCTTATCGGAATTCTCGTGGTTTTACCTATTACTATGAACAGAAAAATACCACAATTACAAAATTCTGTGATTTTAATCCTCTATTTATGTGTATTGCTATCATCATACATTTTAAGAACCACTGGCGGAGCTTGAAGCAAATACTCGGGCGGGCCAGGCTAAAGGAACAGTTCTTCTAGGTGGTGTTTCGTGGCCCACGAGTGAGTGTATAGTATACAAATTCTAGCGGGTTGGCGTGCCACGACACAGGTTGGCCCTAACGTAGCTTCACGATTTTTAAGAACTAGATGATACCTCACATATTATTATAGAATTAAATATTTGAATTCTCAATATTGTATAGAATATAAATTTAATTCCTAAGATCGTAAACATGTGAGATTTTTCCAAGCATACAAAGACAAAATCTTAACAGAAAAAGTTAAACACATCACAATTAAGTATGATGGGATTTTAAAATCCATTTACAGCACAACAGTGCATGTTGCATGGTAGGTAGACACTTGCAATTATTTTGAGAATCCAACAGCATTTTTTTGAAAATAATTATAATAATTTTGTGATGTGAAACAACAAATACAAATACAGCAAAATGCCTCTTGGATGGTTATATACAGACCTACTCACGAAGGGAGTGGAATTGCAAGAAGCCTTCATGATTTTATCGCATGGAACTTGACAAATACAGGTATCTTTTTGGTGAGATTAGCGTACCACATAGAATGGAATCGCCAATTTGGTAGTAGAATGAAAGTAAGTAATGGTATGGGTGCAACTGTTGACAATCCTATCTGGAAGACCCTTTGGACCAAGAGATGTCCATCTAAAATAAAAATTAATGTATGGAGGACTCTGAATGGAGCATTGCCATGCCGAGCTGTTTTAGCTGATAGACATATAAAAACCCTCCACAATGCCCAGCTTGCAACCTAAGCGCCGAGACCATAAAACATATGTTATTTGAGTGCAATAAGGCCAAAGACATGTGGAGACATCGTGGTGTGGAAGACATGATTACTGAAGTTTGTAGCCATGAGGGTGCTGGGGAATCTACCTTGGAAGAATTGATATGCGCACTTGAATAAGCAACAGTGGTTCTTGGCCAAGGAAGTTTTCGTGAAATAGTAGCAGTAACAGTTTGGTACTTGTGGTGAAAACGCCGTTGAAAGATCGTGGATGTCACCTAGAGGGGGGGGGGTGAAATAGGCGCTTTAAAATAGTTACGGTTTAGGCTTGAACAAATGCGGAATAAACCTAGCGGTTAATTTGCCAAGCACAAAACCTAAAACAACTAGGCTCACCTATGTGCACCAACAACTTATGCTAAGTAAGATAAGCAACTACGTGATAGCAAGATATATGACAAAGAACAATATGGCTATCACAAAGTAAAGTGCATAAGTAAAGGGCTCGGGTAAGAGATAACCGAGGCACGCGGAGACGACGATGTATCCCGAAGTTCACACCCTTGCGGATGCTAATCTCCGTTTGGAGCGGTGTGGAGGCACAATGCTCCCCAAGAAGCCACTAGGGCCACCGTAATCTCCTCACGCCCTCGTACAATGCAAGATGCCATGATTCCACTAAGGGACCCTTGAGGGCGGTCACCGAACCCGTAGAAATGGCAACCCTTGGGGGCGGTCACCGAACCCATACACTTTGGCAATCCTTGGGGGCGGTCACCGGTACCCGTCAAATTGCTCGGGGCGATCTCCACAACCTAATTGGAGACCCCGACGCTTGCCCGGAGCTTTACACCACAATGATTGAGTTCCGAACACCACCAACCGTCTAGGGCGCCCAAGCACCCAAGAGGAACAAGCTCAAGGGTACCAAGCACCCAAGAGTAATAAGCTTCTCAAACTTCACTTCCACGTATCAACATGGAGAACTCAAATCTATGCACCAAATGCAATGACAAGGGCACACGGAGTGCCCAAGTCCTTCTCTCCCAAATCCCACCAAATCAACTAATGCTAGGGAGGAAAATGAGAGGAAGAACAAGAAGAAGAACACCAAGAACTCCAAGATCTAGATCCAAGGAGAAAGTGATTGATGGAAATGTGGATCTAGATCTCCTCTCTCTTTTCCCTCAAAAACTAGCAAGAATCCATGGAGGGATTGAGAGTTAGCAAGCTCAAAGAAGGTCAACAATGGGGGCAAAAACGAGCTCAAGAGATTAGGTTCATTGGGAAAGAAGACCCCCTTTTATAGGAGGGGGGAAATCCAACCGTTATGTGCTCAGCCCGCACACGAGCGGTACTACCGCTCCTGGTCCCGATACAACCGGGACTCATAGTATACGTGCAGAACCCTACCAGGCGGTACAACCGGGCGACCAGGCGGTAGCACCGGTTGAGAAGAACAACCGGACCAACCTCCCAACCACTGCTCAACCACCGCATAGGAACAGAAGGGAGTCACCCCTGAGTGCGGTAGTCGAGCGCTATCGGGCCGGTGCAACCGCATCGCCTTGAGCGCTCGGGCGGCTAAGTCCTGAGCGGTAGAACCACTCCGGACACCGGTGGTACCGGTACGACCGGACCAACCGGGCCACCACCGCCCGAGTACCGCATCAAAACAGAGGCCTGACCGGTACTTGGGCGGTGCCTGGCCGGAACAACCGCCCAAGTCTTTGCTGAGCAAGTTGGCGGTACCACCGCCCGGAAGCAGCGGTACAACGGCTGAGAGCTCCAAGCGGTACTACCGCTGGGGCTCGCGGTACTACCGCTGGGACCAGACAAAAACCACTTCCAAGAAAACAAGAACTGCCATAACTTCTGCATATGAGCTCCGAATTGAGCAAACTCAAGCTTGTTGGAAACAAGACGACGAGTAGCATCAAAACATCGACTGGTAATAGTAAGAAAAGGCAGGGGAGGTATGCCTAATAAATAGAGGAGTGAAACCTCCAACCGAGAAGAACCGGTAAAACCTCCAACATCGAAAACATCATAGAAGATGCATGTGAACTCCGTTTTCGATGAACTCGAGCTTGTCATCAAGATGACCAAAATCTCTAAGACTCTCAAAGAGAACCAAACAAGAACCAAGAAAGATGATGCAAGGATGCAATGGTTGAGCTCTCTACGAACGATATGATCAAGCTACTCATCGAGAGCCCCCCTTGATAGTACGACAATCGATCCTATAACCCGGTCTCCCAACTACCACTATGAGACCGGTAAAATAGGAAACCTATCAAGGGCAAACCTTGTTCTGCACATAGTCCACTTGAGCTAGATGATGACGATCTTGACTCCTTCAAGTTGGACCACCTTTCTTGATTGCATTGGCTCGATGAAGACTAGATGATTGCTCCCCCATACTCCATTATGGGTGAGCCACTCTTTGGCACATCTTCACAATTCCATTGACACCACAATGGACGGGAAGCTTCAAGCTTGATTGCTCCCCCATACTCCATTATGGGTGAGCCACTCTTCGAGTTGCTCCACTTGAACTTGCACGCTGCAAACTTGATGACGATCACCACTTGATGTCATCCTCCATGGGTTGTATGAGATCTTCCTCTTGACGCAAGACCATGGAAACATACCTAACCCCACAAAGAACTCTCACGTAGACCATGGGTTAGTACACAAAGCGTAATGGACAATGCTTACCATACCATGGGATCACTTGATCCCTCTCGGTACTTCTTCTACGCTTTGTGAGTTGATCAACTTGATTCACTCTTGACTTAGTCTTGATCAACATTGAATCTTTCCAACTCTCTTCATTTGGATGATGTCTTGAAGATAAACATGAATGATCACACAATCTTCTTCTTCAAGACATGCTTGCAATAAGCTCAACACTCACATGAACGATCTTTGGATAATTCCTTGTATAGCACCTTGGTTGACACAAACTCTCCTTGAAACCAACACATGAACTCCAAGAAAAGCCTATGGACAAAACCTTCAAATATAACTCAAGGCAGCCATTAGTACATAGATATTGTCATCAATTACCAAAACCAAACATGGGGGCACCGCATGTTCTTTCAGCCGTAAACTCGTGCATGGAGAACAACTACAATCAGCGGTACAGATTAGTATGGCAGTTAGAGTTCTAACAAGCAACTACTCATGAGCAAATCTACCAAAGGCTAAGAAAAAAAGTGATGGGTGGTCGAAACCAATGCATAACTATGTCAAGTTGAATATTGATGCAGGTTTTGATGTTGATTCACTTGTGGGGACTTTTGGTGCTGTTTTGAGAGATAGTAAAGGTGATTTTGTGGCAGCTGCAAATAACAAAGTTGAGACTTGCTTGGATGCCCTCCCAGCGGAGACAATGACGCTAAGATTTGGCTTACATTTAGTGCAAATTGTTGGCTGCAACCGGCTGGTCGTCAACTCCGACAATGTTGATGTTATTAGCACCATGCGCGAAGGAGGTTTCTATGCAAGTGTGGGAGCTCCTATCTTTGATGAGTGCTATCATATGTTGACAAACTTTGTTCATGTCATATTCAAGCACTCTCCACGGGAGGATAACACAGTGGCTCATGAATTAGTCTGTATTGCTAGATATGATAATCCTAGTATTTGGTTAGATAAACCTCCAGGTTTTAATTTCGTTTCTTGTCAATGATGTATCTTTGATTACCAATGAATAAAGAGGGGGTTTCAAGCGTAAAAAAAAGACCTGCTCAGGAAAGATGCCCTGCAACTAGCACTATGTGTCTTCTCTCAAGAAAAGAAGAAAATAAACTATCACTATGTGTCACCCACTAGTGGTTGGGGCGCGCCCATGGCGCGCCGCCTGAGCGGAAGCTCGGCGGTGCCAGATGGGATAGCACCCCTTTCACTTTCCTGTTTGGGCCATGCATGACACATGTTTATGCGATGGTTTCTTACAACGCAAAAAGTTGACACCGAGGAAAATGAATCTTAAGAGACCTACGACAACTATTAAAAAACAAGATTAGAGCAGCTGAGTTGTGTCCTTTCATAACTAATCCGAGCAGATCTTTCACAGGGTAAAATGAAGACGAATAATCTAAAAGCTAGCACAAGTTACCTGGGAAGTATGCAAGGCACGGCTGCCCCTAAACTCGCTGCCTTCGGCCAGGCCTTGCGTGAACCCGCTGCTTCGCTCCACCTCCACTCTGAGCAGTCGTTGCAGCCAGCAAGCGTGGCTCCTCCTCCGCTGTCGCAAACGCCCAACCCTCTCTCTAAGGCCACCGCCCCCTGCTTCCTCCTCACACTCTATGGCGTGAGTTGGGAGCTACTCTCCCATATCAATACACACGCTGACTAATCTGTAGATAACAAAATAATACTCCATAGCAATGCACATAATCTATGTGTAAATCATCAAGTTTACGGCATCATTGTGAACCCACCTAGTTTTCAGCTCGCCAAACAGTCATCACAATTCATGCAGGCATAATGATGAGCAAAGACAGAAAGGAATCCAAGCAGATAATGAATCCTGTGACAATTAGCTGCAGGATTGATCACAGTCAAATATCTCTCTGTTATTGCAGAACATGCTACATCTAGAGTTACTAAACTGAATCATTTAGCTATCTTTTGAATGCGGTAATCGAATTCATCCTTTTGAAGGTTCAAAGGAATTGTCTAATACATTATTTTTGTTAATTTATTAAGTACTCCCATAATCATACCACTTGTATCTATCCTTATCTTAACAAGGATATGAATTTAATCATATTCATTTAGTTAAAATATGTGGTGATAACATGGTTCCAGAAATATTACAGTAACTGTTGTTGGGGAACGTAGCAGAATTTTAAAATTTTCTACGCATCACCAAGATCAACCTATGGAGTCATCTAGCAATTAGGGAGAGAGGAGTGCATCTACATACCCTTGTAGATCATGAGCGGAAGCGTTCAAGAGAACGGGGTTGATGGAGTCGTACTCGACGTGATCCGAATCACCAAAGATCCTAGCGCCGAACGGACGGCACCTCCGCATTCAACACACATACGGAGCGAGGACATCTCCCGTGCCTTGATCTAGCAAGGAGGAGGGAGAGGTTGAGGAAGAGGGCTCCAACAGCAGCACGACAGCGTGGTGGTGGTGAAGCTGCAGTACTCCGGCAGGGCTTCGCCAAGCTCTTATGGAGGAGGAGAGGTGTTGGGGAGGGGAGGGGCTGCGCCTTGGATGTTCTATGCATACCTCCCCTCACCCCTCTATTTATAGGGGAAGGGGGCCGGCCCCCTCTAGATGAGATCTAGAGGGGGGGCGGCGGCCAAGGGGAGGGGGGCTTGCCCCCCAAGCAAGGGGGCGCATCCCTTAGGGTTTCCCCCCCCCCCCAACCCTAGGCACATGGGCCCTAGGGGGGTGTGGCGCCCCAGCCCACTTAGGCTGGTTACCTTCTCCATACAGCCCATAAGGCCCTCCGGAAGAGGTGGCCCCTCCCGGTGGACCCTCGGAACCCCTCCGGTGGCCCCGGTACAATACCGATATGCCCCCGAACATTTCCGGCGACCGTATGACAACTTCCCATATATAAATCTTTACCTCCGGACCATTTCGGAACTCCTCGTGACGTCGGGGATCTCATCCGGGACTCCGAACAACATTCGGTAACCACATACAAGTCTTCCTAACAACCCTAGCGTCACCGAACCTTAAGTGTGTAGACCCTACGGGTTCGGGAGACATGCAGACATGACCGAGACGACTCTTCGGTCAATGACCAACAGCGGGATCTGGATACCCATGTTGGCTCCCACATGCTCCACGATGATCTCATTGGACGAACCACGATGTCGAGGATTCAATCAATCCGTATACAATTCCCTTTGTCAATCGGTACGTTACTTGCCCGAGACTCAATCGTCGGTATCCCAATAGCTTGTTCAGTCTCGTTACCGGCAAGTCACTTTACTCGTACCGTAATGCATGATCCCGTGATCAACAACTTGATCACATTGAGCTCATTATGATGATGCATTATCGAGTGGGCCCAGAGATACCTCTCCATCATACGGAGTGACAAATCCCAGTCTCGATTCGTGCCAACCCAACAGACACTTTCGGAGATACCTGTGATGTACCTTTATAGTCACCCAGTTATGTTGTGACGTTTGGCACACCCAAGGCACTCCTACGGTATCCGGGAGTTGCACAATCTCATGGTCTAAGGATATGATACTTGACATTCAGAAAAGCTACAACAAACGAACTACACGATCTTTGAGCTATGCTTAGGATTGGGTCTTGTCCATCACATCATTCTCCTAATGATGTGATCCCGTTATCAATGACATCCCATGTCCATAGTCAGGAAACTATGACTATCTTTTGATCAACAAGCTAGTCAACTAGAGGCTCACTAGGGACTAGTTGTGGTCTATGTATTCACACATGTATTACGATTTCCGGATAACACAATTATAGCATGAACAATAGACAATTATCATGAACAAAGAAATATAATAATAACCATTTTATTATTGCCTCTAGGGCATATTTCCAACAGTCTCCCACTTGCACTAGAGTCAATATTCTAGTTACATTGTGATGAATCAAACACCCATGCAGTTCTGGTGTTGATCATGTTTTGCTCTAGGGAGAGGTTTAGTCAACGGATCTGCTACATTCAGGTCCGTATGTACTTTACAAATCTCTATGTCTCCATTTTGAACACTTTCACAAATGGAGTTGAAGTGACGCTTGATATGCCTGGTCTTCCTGTGAAACCTGGGCTCCTTGGCAAGGGCAATAGCTCCAGTGTTGTCACAGAAGAGAGTCATCGGGCCCGACGCATTGGGTATGACTCCTAGGTCGGTAATGAACTCCTTCACCCAGACTGCTTCTTGTGCTGCCTCCGAGGCTACCATGTACTCCGCTTCACATGTAGATCCCGCCACAACGCTTTGCTTGCAACTGCACCAGCTTATTGCCCCACCATTCAAAATATACACGTATCCGGTTTGTGACTTAGAGTCATCCAGATCTGTGTCGAAGATAGCATCGATGTAACCCTTTACGACGAGCTCTTCGTCACCTCCATAAACGATAAAAATTTGCTTAGTCCTTTTCAGGTACTTCAGGATATTCTTGATCGCTGTCCAGTGTTCCATGCCGGGATTACTTTGGTACCTTCCTACCAAACTTACGGCAAGGTTTACATCAGGTCTGGTACACAACATAGCATACATGATAGACCCTATGGCCGAGGCATAGGGGACGACACTCATCTTTTCTCTATCTTCTGCCGTGGTCGGACATTGAGCCGTGCTCAATCTCGTACCTTGCAATACAGGCAACAACCCCTTCTTTGACTGATCCATTTTGAACTTCTTCATTATCTTGTCAAGGTACGTACTCTGTGAAAGACCAATGAGGCGTCTCGATCTATCTCTATAGATCTTGATGCCTAATATATAAGCAGCTTCTCCAAGGTCCTTCATTGAAAAACACTTGTTCAAGTAGGCCTTTATGCTTTCCAAGAATTCTATATCATTTCCCATCAACAGTATGTCATCCACATACAATATGAGAAATGCTACAGAGCTCCCACTCACTTTCTTGTAAATGCAGGCTTCTCCATAAGTCTGCATAAACCCAAACGCTTTGATCATCTCATCAAAACGAATGTTCCAACTCCGAGATGCTTGCACCAGCCCATAAATCGAGCGTTGGAGCTTGCACACCTTGTCAGCATTCTTAGGATCGACAAAACCTTCTGGCTGCATCATATACAATTCTTCCTTAAGGAAACCATTAAGGAATGTTGTTTTGACGTCCATTTTCCATATCTTATAATCATAGAATGCGGCAATTGCTAACATGATTCGGACGGACTTCAGCTTCGCTACAGGTGAGAAAGTCTCATCGTAGTCAACCCCTTGAACTTGTCGATAACCCTTAGCGACAAGCCGAGCTTTATAGATGGTCACATTACCATCCGCGTCTGTCTTCTTCTTAAAGATCCATTTATTTTCTATGGCTCGCCGATCAACGGGCAAGTCAGTCAAAGTCCATACTTCGTTTTCATACATGGATCCTATCTCGGATTTCATGGCTTCCAGCCATTTGTCGGAATCCGGGCCCGCCATCGCTTCTTCATAGTTCGAAGGTTCACCGTTGTCTAACAACATGATTTCCAAGACAGGGTTGCCATACCACTCTGGTGCAGAACATGTCCTTGTGGACCTACGAAGTTCAGTAGCAACTTGATCTGAAGTTTCATGATCATCATCATCAACTTCATCTCTAGTCGGTGCAGGCACCTCAGGAACATTTTCTTGAGCTGCGCCACTTACCGGTTCAAGAGGTAATACTTCATCAAGTTCCACTTTCCTCCCACTTATTTCTTTCGAGAGAAACTCTTTCTCTAGAAAGGACCCATTCTTGGCAACAAAGATCTTGCCTTCGGATCTGAGGTAGAAGGTATACCCAACAGTTTCTTTAGGGTATCCTATGAAGACGCATTTTTCCGACTTGGGTTCGAGCTTTTCAGGTTGAAGTTTCTTGACATAAGCATCACATCCCCAAACTTTTAGAAACGACAGCTTAGGTTTCTTCCCAAACCATAATTCATACGGTGTCGTCTCAACGGATTTTGATGGAGCCCTATTTAAAGTGAATGTGGCAGTCTCTAAAGCATAGTCCCAAAATGACAGCGGTAAATCGGTAAGAGACATCATAGATCGCACCATATCTAATAGAGTGCGATTACGATGTTCGGACACACCATTACGCTGAGGTGTTCCAGGCGGCGTGAGTTGTGAAACTATTCCACATTTTCTTAAGTGTGTGCCAAATTCGTGACTCAAGTATTCTCCCCCACGATCTGATCGCAAGAACTTGATTTTCCTGTCACGTTGATTCTCAGCCTCACTCTGAAATTCCTTGAACTTTTCAAAGGTCTCAGACTTGTGTTTCATTAAGTAGACATACCCATATCTACTCAAGTCATCAGTGAGGGTGAGAACATAACAATAGCCACCGCGAGCCTCAACACTCATTGGACCGCACACATCAGTATGTATGATTTCCAATAAGTTGGTTGCTCGCTCCATTGTTCCTGAGAACGGAGTTTTGGTCATTTTACCCATGAGGCATGGTTCGCACGTGTCAAATGATTCGTAATCAAGAGACTCTAAAAGTCCATCTGCATGGAGCTTCTTCATGCGTTTTGACACCTATGTGACCAAGGCGGCAGTGCCACAAGTATGTGGGACTATCATTATCAACCTTACATCTTTTTGTATTCACACTATGAATATGTGTAGCATTACACTCAAGATTCATTAAGAATAAACCATTCACCATTGAAGCATGACCATAAAACATATCTCTCATATAAATAGAACAACCATTATTCTCGGATTTAAATGAGTAGCCATCTCGAATTAAACGAGATCTTGATACAATGTTCATGCTCAAAGCTGGCACTAAATAACAATTATTGAGGTTTAAAGCTAATCCCGTAGGTAAATGTAGAGGTAGCGTGCCGACGGCGATCACATCGACCTTGGAACCATTCCCGACGCGCATCGTCACCTCGTCCTTCGCCAGTCTCCGCTTATTCCGCAGCTCCTGCTTTGAGTTACAAATGTGAGCAACCGCACCGGTATCAAATACCCAGGAGCTACTACAAGTACTGGTAAGGTACACATCAATTACATGTATATCACATATACCTTTAGTGTTGCCGGCCTTCTTATCCGCTAAGTATTTGGGGTAGTTCCGCTTCCAGTGACCACTCCTTGCAATAAAAAGACTCAGTCTCAGGCTTGGGTCCATTCTTTGGCTTCTTCCCGACAGCTTGCTTACCGGGCGCGGCAACTCCCTTGCCGTCCTTCTTGAAGTTCTTCTTACCCTTGCCTTTCTTAAACTTAGTGGTTTTATTCACCATCAACACTTGATGTTCCTTTTTGATTTCCACCTCTGCTGATTTCAGCATTGAATATACCTCAGGAATGGTCTTTTCCATCCCTTGCATATTGAAGTTCATCACAAAGCTCTTATAGCTCGGTGGGAGCGACTGAAGGATTCTGTCAATGACCGCGTCATCCGGGAGATTAACTCCTAGCTGAGTCAAGCGGTTATGCAACCCAGACATTTTGAGTATGTGCTCACTGACAGAACTATTTTCCTCCATCTTACAGTTGAAGAACTTGTCGGAGACTTCATATCTTTCGACCCGGGCATGAGCTTGGAAAACCATTTTCAGCTCTTCGAACATCTCATATGCTCCGTGTCTCTCAAAACGCTTTTGGAGCCCCGGTTCTAAGCTGTAAAGCATGCCGCACTAAACGAGGGAGTAATCATCGACACATGATTGCCAAGTGTTCATAACGTCTTGGTTCTCTGGGGCAGATGCGTTACCTAGCGGTGCTTCTAGGACATAATCTTTCTTGGCAGCTATGAGGATGATCCTCAGGTTCTGGACCCAGTCCGCATAGTTGCTGCCATCGTCTTTTAGCTTGGTTTTCTCTAGGAACGCGTTGAAGTTGAGGACAATGTGGGCCATTTGATCTACAAGACATATTGTAAAGATTTTAGACTAAGTTCATGATAATTAAGTTCATCTAATCAAATTACTCAATGAACTCCCACTCAGATAGACATCCCTCTAGTCATCTAAGTGAAACATGATCCGAGTTAACTAGGCCGTGTCCGATCATCACGTGAGACGGACTAGCCAACATCGGTGAACATCTTCATGTTGATCGTATCTTCTATACGACTCATGCTCGACCTTTCGGTCTTCCGTGTTCTGAGGCCATGTCTGTACATGCTAGGCTTGTCAAGTCAACCTAGTGTATTGCGTGTGTAAATCTGGCTTACACCCGTTGTATTCAAACATTAGAATCTATCACACCCGATCATCACGTGGTGCTTCGAAACAACGAACCTTCGCAACGGTGCACAATTAGGGGGAACACTTTCTTGAAATTATTACGAGGGATCATCTTATTTAAGCTACCGTCATTCCAAGCAAATAAGATGTAAAACATGATAAACATCACATGCAATCAAACAAAGACATGATATGGCCAATATCATTTGCTCCTTTTGATCTCCATCTTCGGGGCTCCATGATCATCGTTGTCACCGGCATGACACCATGATCTCCATCATCATGATCTCCATCATCGTGTCTTCTTGAAGTTGTCTCGTCATCTATTACTTCTACTACTATGGCTAACGCTTTAGCAATAAATTAAAGTAATTACATGACGTTTATGTTGACACGCAGGTCATAAATAAATAAAGACAACTCCTATGGCTCCTGCCGGCTGTCATACTCATCGACATGCAAGTCGCGATTCCTATTACAAGAACATGATCATCTCATACATCACATATATCATTCATCACATCCTTTGGCCATATCACATCATAAAACACTTGCTGCAAAAACAAGTTAGACGTCCTCTAATTGTTGTTGCAAGTTTTTACGTGGCTGCTATAGGTTTCTAGCAAGAACGTTTCTTACCTATGCCAAAACCACAACGTGAATTGCCAATTTCTATTTACCCTTCATAAGGACCCTGTTCATCGAATCCGATCCGACTAAACTGGGAGAGACAGACACCCGCCAGCCACCTTATGCAACTAGTGCATGTCAGTCAGTGGAACCGGTCTCACGTAAGCGTACGTGTAAGGTTGGTCCGGGCCGCTTCATCCCACAATGCCGCTAAATCAAGATAAGACTAGTAACGGCAAGATAATTGACAATATCGACGCCTACAACTGCTTTATGTTCTACTCGTGCATAGTAACTACGTGTAGACCTAGCTCATGATGCCACTGTTGGGGAACGTAGCAGAATTTTAAAATTTTCTACGCATCACCAAGATCAATCTATGGAGTCATCTAGCAACAAGGGAGAGAGGAGTGCATCTACATACCCTTGTAGATCACGAGCGGAAGCGTTCAAGAGAACGGGGTTGATGGAGTCGTACTCGACGTGATCCGAATCACCGAAGATCCTAGCGCCGAACGGACGGCACCTCCGTGTTCAACACACGCACGAAGCGAGGACATCTCCCGCGCCTTGATCCAGCAAGGAGGAGGGAGAGGTTGAGGAAGAGGGCTCCAACAGCAGCACGACGGCGTGGTGGTGGTGAAGCTGCAGTACTCTGGCAGGGCTTCGCCAAGCTCTTATGGAGGAGGAGAGGTGTTGGGGAGGGGAGGGGTTGCGCCTTGGATGTTCTATGCAGCCCTCCCCTCACCCCTCTATTTATAGGGGAAGGGGGAAGGGGTCCGGCCCCCTCTAGATGCGGCGGCCAAGGGGAGGGGGGCTTGCCCCCCAAGCAAGGGTGCGCCCCTCTTAGGGTTTCCCCCCAACCCTAGGCGCATGGGCCCTAGGGGAGTGTGGCGCCCCAGCCCACTTGGGCTGGTTCCCTTCTCCATACATCCCATAAGGCCCTCCGGAAGAGGTGGCCCCTCCCGGTGGACCCCCGGAACCCCTCCGGTGGCCCCGGTACAATACCGATATGCCCCCGAACATTTACGGCGACCGTATGACAACTTCCCATATATAAATCTTTACCTCCGGACCATTCCGAAACTCCTCGTGACGTCCGGGATCTCATCCGGGACTCCGAACAACATTCGTTAACCACATACAAGTCTTCCTAACAACCCTAGCGTCACCGAACCTTAAGTGTGTAGATCCTACGGGTTCGGGAGACATGCAGACATGACCGAGACGACTCTTCGGTCAATGACCAACAGAGGGATCTAGATACCCATGTTGGCTCCCACATGCTCCACGATGATCTCATCGGATGAACCACGATGTCGAGGATTCAATCAATCCGTATACAATTCCCTTTGTCAATCGGTACGTTACTTGCCCGAGACTCGATCGTCGGTATCCCAATACCTTGTTCAGTCTCGTTACCGGCAAGTCACTTTACTCATACCGTAATGCATGATCCCGTGATCAACCACTTGATCACATTGAGCTCATTATGATGATGCATTACCGAGTGGACCTAGAGATACCTCTCCGTCATACGGAGTGATAAATCCCAGTCTCGATTCATGCCAACCCAACAGACACTTTCGGAGATACCTGTGATGTACCTTTATAGTCACCCAGTTACGTTGTGACGTTTGGCACACCCAAGGCACTCCTACGGTATCCGGGAGTTGCACAATATCATGGTCTAAGGATATGATACTTGACATTCAGAAAAGCTACAACAAACGAACTACACGATCTTTGAGCTATGCTTAGGATTGGTTCTTGTCCATCACATCATTCTCCTAATGATGTGATTCCCTTATCAATGACATCCAATGTCCATAGTCAGGAAACCATGACTATCTTTTGATCAACGAGCTAGTCAACTAGAGGCTCACTAGGGATGTGTTGTGGTCTATGTATTCACACATGTATTATGATTTCCGGATAACACAATTATAGCATGAACAATAGACAATTATCATGAACAAAGAAATATAATAATAACCATTTTATTATTGCCTCTAGGGCATATTTCCAACAACTGATGCATATTGGATTTGTCTCCAGCAATGCTGGCAAACTATTCCAAATAGTTTAGAATGGCCTGAAATTTGAAATAATTAGAATGACCCTAAAATAACAAAAAAAAAATCAAATATACAGGGAACAAAGAAGGGAACATATTTGCAAGTGAGATATAAAGTATCTAAATGGTGAATTGTTACGGTGCTCGATTTCTACAGTATCACATAGTTGAAAAGAGGTGTAAACACATACATTGAACTAATTCAGTGTGCAATAGGAAATCTGACTAAAAGTGGTTTTCATCTATGGCCACTACAAAACAACAATTGTTAGGAGCTGGACAGTTAAAAAGAAAGCAAATCCACATGCTGGTAATGGTATCTTTTAAAGGTTTTCATAAAAAATAAATGAACAGAGTACCTCAGCGGTTTTAATTATTTGGTTCGACTTTCTGACCTACTATTTCCACCCATTTGTATGCCGGTTATGATATCTTTTAAAAGTTTCCATACAAAAATGAGCAAAGTACCTCACTGGTTTTAATTATTTGGTTCGACTTTCTAAGTTACTATTTCCACCCATTTGTATCGTCTTGCACAAGTCGTTTGATGAGCTTATGGAGAATCAATGCATCCTTATTTTCTTACTTAGAAAATGCAGGTTATGATATGATTATCTTCAGGTTTTCTGACAATCTTTTATATGTTCCAACTAAAACCATGGTGCCAGTCTCATGATCCTCCAAATTTGTCCGGGCGCAAAATCAGTGAACTTATAATCAACACTAATGAAACAACGTCACAACATGAAAGAGATGTGCAAAAAACTAAAATACTATGTGCTGAAATCTAAACGAACAAAAATCTATACCTCTAAGCATTTTGTTGTTCTCCTTGATGTACTTGTCCCAGTCCAACGACTCGTCCTTCTCCAGTTTCTTCACAACACCATTTGCCTTCCGTTGAGGTAAAGCTTATGAAATGTCAGATGGTCCAATTCAGATGATATTGAAAAACTACGACATGTTAATTCCATATAAGAAAATGCTACTGGTTGTAGGAACCAAATTGCAGTACCAAACTCTCACCTAGATTCGAGATCATTAGATGAGATAAATCACAAGAACGGAAATTTATAACACAGCATCAACAAAATTTTGTAGCAACAGAGCCTACACATGTATATCATGAAAACAGAAGCAAATCACCTCAAGCCATCTTCTTATAGGTACTTGCAGACCCATCACTCCTCCCCGTCTTCTTCTCGATTTTATAGCTGACCCTGCTCACCAAATAGCGGCCATACCTTTGATTTTAGTATCTTATCAAATTATTGCAAAGTACTAACGATCTATACCAGATACAGAACCAGTCTATTTATGAACATATAGAAGTAGACGGTTACCTTATTTGTCCCTCAAGATCACCGGGGAGGGACGATGACAAGAAAGTCTTCAAGGATGCCTAAATATATTAACACAACAACAGTTCAATTTCTGTAAGTGAAACAATGAAAAAGCTCAGTGTGTAAGCCTAATTAATCTAGTCACAATATGTAACCAGAAGTCGTTATCTGCACAAAATAGAGAGGCACACTTTCTTCAGGTCCAATTTTCATAAATTAGTTCTTAGTAATTATATAATGCCACGAATTTAACTAAAGTAAAGCCAAGTATGTATGTGCTCGGACTATCATAAGTGCCATTAAAAACCAAAGAGTACAATGCTCCAGGTTTGCTAGGGAGACATGCACAAGGGACAAAGGATGTGCAGCTAAAACATGTTGCACTTTGCTTCAGTCTCCCTCTCAAGGACCAACCTAGAAACATATTCTGCAAACCTCTGTGGTCCTCCATGTCAAGCTTTCCACCTATATTTGACAAGCACCTAAAAAGATGGAATTGACATCAGCCATAAATCATAAATTCTAGGCAAAGAAAAGAGAACTACGAATAAGCCAGTGTTGTCACATTCAGTTTGACAGTACACATAACCTTTAAAATCATCAGGGAATAAGTAACAGAATATGGCTACCTTCAAGAAACTGGAAGAAAAGAATTGTACTCTTGAATATAACAACACAACAGAACTTCAGTTAGAGATAATAATGCCCAAACAAGCACACCTTTCAACATACCATTTCATACACCATCATTAACATTTCCCTTTAAGAACTCCAATGCCTTCAAGGACAAAAGGATGTGAGAAAGGCTGGGAACGTCGTGCCTTTGCCAGGGCCGACGGCTTCGTGTTTATATGTAGGGTCACGACCTCCCTGATAGCGTACAAGTTGTTGGGATTACAAACTTGGAGAACAAGAGATAGACTAAGAGATAGATATCTAGTTTAACAGGAAAATAAACCATAACAGATTCCTAGTCTATCCTATGCTAGGAGCTTCGGTTGTTAATCCCTTGGCGCATACGATGAGGGTTGTCACGTTGTCTAACACCCTCCCTTAATCACAACTTCGCAAGTTGAGATTACGCTTGAATTCTTCAAGATTTCTTGTAGGTAAAGCCTTGGTGAAGCCATCTGCAACCTGGTCCTTTGAATGCACAAAACGAATTTCCAATTGTTTATTAGCAACACGTTCTCTTACAAAATGGAAATCTATCTCAATGTATTGTGTCCTTGCATGAAAGACCGGATTAGCAGACAAATAGGTGGCAGCAAGATTGTCACACCATAAACAAGGAGCCTGAATGTGTTTTATACCAAGTTCTCTTAACATGGACTGAACCCAAATGATCTCTGCTGTGGCATTTGCCAGTGCCTTATATTTAGCCTCTGTACTCGACCTTGATACAGTTGCATGTTTCCTTGCACACCATGATATAAGGTTGGGTCCAAAAGATACTGCAAACCCACCAATAGAGCGTCTGTCATCTAGACAGCCTGCCCTGTCTGAGTCAGAAAAAGCACTGACAAGTGTAGATAAGGACTTGCTGAATGTGAGACCAAGATTCATAGTATGCTTTACATATCTCACAATACGCTTTGCAGCAGTCCAATGAACTGTGGTAGGTGCATGAAGAAACTGGCATACTTTGTTAACAGCAAAGGAAATGTCAGGTCTTGTCAGAGTAAGATATTGAAGTGCTCCTACTAAACTTCTATACCTGGTACTGTCCTCTTGATTCAAAGGATCTCCTTCTGTAAGAGACAATTTTTCTGTGCTAGACAAGGGAGTTGGAACAGGCTTACACCCTTGCAAACCAACCCTTCTTACCAAATCATTGGCATATTTTTCTTGGGAGAGATGAAGACCATCCTCAAGTTTTCTTCAATTCCTAAGAAGAAGTGCAAGTCACCCAAATCCTTGAGAGCAAACTCAGCACTCAGATCCTTCAACAATCCTGCCACTACCTCATCAGATGAACTAGTGACAATAATATCATCAACATAGATAAGCACAAATATAGATGTATTTGCCTTTCTATAAATAAATAGTGAGGTATCTAATTTTGATAGAACAAATCCAAGTGCTTGTAACTTTTGACTGAGACGTGAATACCATGCTCGGGGTGCCTGCTTCAGTCCATAAAGAGCTTTATCAAGTTTACAAACATGAAAGGGTGAGTTTTTATCGACGAACCCGGGAGGTTGTTTCATGTATACTTCCTCTTCCAGAACACCATGAACGAACGCGTTCTGTACATCTAGCTGTCTGAGACTCCAGCCCCTGAAAACAGCAATAGATAGCACAAGACGAATAGTAGCAGCCTTGACAACAGGGCTAAAGGTATCTTCATAGTCGATGCCATATTGCTGTTTGTAACCCTTAGCCACAAGTCTGGCTTTATACCGATCAATGGTTCCATCAGACTTCCTTTTAATTCTGTAGACCCACTTGCAGTCAATTAAATTTTTACCTCGCGGCGGGGGAACCAAATGCCACGTTTTGTTCCTCTGAAGCGCCACATGTTCTTCTTCCATAGCTTTCCTCCACCGTGCATCTCCTAGGGCCTCATCCAGGGTGCGTGGTTCACCTGTGTAGCATGCAAGACCAAACTTGGTTTTATAATTTATAGGTTGAAGCACTCCCTTTTGTAGACGCGTGCATGGAAGGCGTGGAGAAGAAACGGGCACAGGAGATCCAGGCAAATCTGCATCAGCCGAACCCGAGGCGGATTCTTCTGGTGTTGCAGCCGCATCAGTTTCGGTGGGATTTTCTGCGGCTGCTGTAGACGACAGAGCGGGCACTGGAGGCACAGAAGATCCCGCACCAGCTCCTGTGGCCGTGACAGAATCAGCCTTGGATCGCGCGCCTGGGCCCCTGGCTGAATCAGCGCCGAGTCCCGTGCTGATTTGCTGGCGGCGAGCGTAACAGCGAGGCCTGCTCGCGGGCCAGCGGCCCCCGACCTGCCGCGTGGGTGAGCCAGGTTGGTGCGGGCCTGGCGGAGCGTCTGGGCCGGTCGGTGGCGACCACATGGCGGCTGCGGAGTCGTCGCTGCGGCCCCTGGTAGGTGCGCGTGCGGGCAACGCGTTTCCTGGGTTGCCGCCATCCTGCTGCCGCACGGATCCCGGGGCGGATCCGCTGCCAAACTGCTATTGCGCCGATCCCAAGGAGGATATGTCCCCCAGGGTTTGACACATAAAATGTCATCTGTTTGGATTGATTTCTGCATCATTTTCGACGATTTCTTCACTGTTTTCTTCGTCTGCTGCTGTATCTGCATCATCATAGGACTCATGCACAGGGTTATGAGGATTAGTCAACGTATGATCATCACAATTATTCCCCCCCCCCATGATCAATACCGGAGAGATGCGATGGAAGAAGGAGAATTTCTTTCCTAAGGAGGGCACCGGCATTGGGATGAAGATTAGCAAAAGGAAATTTGGTTTCATCAAACACGACATCGCGTGAGATGTAGACACGTCCGGTGGAGACATCGAGGCACTTGACTCCTTTGTGTTGTGCACTGTATCCGATGAAAACACATTGTTTAGATCGATACATGAGCTTGCGGTTGTTGTATGGTCTAAGATTGGGCCAACAAGCGCAGCCAAACACGCGAAGAGAATTGTAGTCTGGCTTGACATGGAGGAGTCTTTCAGTGGGGGTGTCATTATTAATGACACGACTAGGAAACATGTTTATGAGGTGAACTGCCGTAAGGAACGCTTCGTCCCAAAACTTAAGCGGCATGGATGCTCTTGCTAGAAGAGCGAGGCCAACTTCTACGATGTGCCTGTGTTTGCGTTCGGCTGACCCATTCTGTTGATGGGCATGTGGACACGACACATGATGAGATATGCCAAGGTTTTGGAAAAATGAGTTTAGCTTCTCATATTCGCCTCCCCAATCAGATTGGAGGGCGATGATTTTGGTGTCAAATTTCCGTTCAACGAGAGCTTGGAAGTTAAGAAACACTTGAAACACGTCGGGTCTTTTCTTGAGAAGATAGATCCAAGAGAATTTGCTAAAATCATCGATGAAACTCACATAATATGTATGTCTACCAACAGAAGTAGGGGCAGGTCCCCAAACATCAGAAAAAATGAGTTGTAGTGGTTTGGTAGAAATACTAGTAGAAATTGGATACGGTAACTGATGACTTTTAGCTTTCTGACATGAATCACAAATTGTTTCGACATCACGCTCTCCAACATATGAGAGTTTATTCTTCCTAAGCAAACGTTCAACTAAAGGAAAAGCTGCATGCCCTAATTGATCGTGCCACCGTGTTGAAGATAGCTTGCTGGCACTAAAAACTTGTTTATTGGATCTTCTAATCTCCGGAATCAAAGGGTAGAGCCCACGAACGCATCTACCTCGATAGAGCACTTTCTTCGTTGCCTGGTCCTTGATCAAAAAATAAAAGGGATGAAACTCAAGGAAGACATGATTATCGATAGCAATACGATGAACGGACAGAAGATTTTTGTTAACACTAGGGACATGAAAATTTTTCCGAAGGTGAATTTTCCTATGAGGGGTATTAATGATTGTGTGACCAACGTGACAAATCTTCATACCTTCTCCACTGGCAGTGTGGATGTGGTCCTTGCCGCGGTACTTCTCACGCATGGTCACCTTCTCGAGTTCACCGATGATGTGGTTGGTTGCACCGCTGTCCACATACCAGTTTGTGTCCACTCCATATGAGCCATCAGCAGCCCCGACCACCTTCTCATCTGAGGATGAGTCACCGTCATCATCATACATGTACCAGCAGTCTTTCGCTGTGTGGCCAGGTTTACCACAGATCTGACAACGTGTGGCGTCGGGACGCTTGTTGGAGGAGTTACGGCGGCCGCCCCTGTTGTTGGTGTAGGAGGGCCGGCCACCATTGCCGCGAGAGTCGCCGCGGTCGCCGCGATCACTGCGGTCACCACGGGTGTTGTTGTTGTTCCCCTTGCCGCGGGTTGGCCCGCAGTAGCGTGAGCCGCCACCTCGCCCGCGCATGGCGGCATTGGCGGAGGACTTGAAGCCGCCGTCACCTGAGTTTGTGCCCTGGAACAGCACCACCCTTTGATCGAAGTTGCTCATCTGAGCATATAGTTCATCAAGGGTGACGGGCTGAGTGCGGGCGTCGAGGGTGGAGACGAGGGGTTGATACTCCATGTCGAGGCCGGCCGTGATGTAGGAGATGAGCTCGTCGTCGTCGAGTGGCTTGCCTGCAGCAGCAAGCTCGTCGGCAAGGGAGCGCATGTGCGTGAAGAAGGCCGCTACCGACTGGTTTCCCTTCTGTGCGTTCGCAAGTGCGACGCGGATGTTGTTGATGCGGGACAGCGACTGAGACGAAAACATGTTCGCCAGCACTGTCCAGAGCTCGTGTGCATGGCAGATCGAGGTCACCTGCACGAGTACCTCCTTGGAAAGATCGTTCAGAAGATAACCAAGTACCTGCTGATCTTCCCGGAACCAGATCGGATGAAGGGGGTTTGGTGTGGTCGTCTCCTTCCCGTCCTTGTCCTTGGTGACGACTGTCTTGGCTGGTTCCGGCGTGGTGCCGTCAACATAGCCATAGACGCCCGCGCCTCTGAGCTGCGGAGTGATTTGTGTGCGCCAGAGGATGAAGTTTGTGCGGGTGAGCTTCTCGGTAATTTGGCCGGTGAGCGTGGAGTTGGATGAGCTGGAGGATGCCCTGGCGGAAGCTGGTGCGATGGAGGGCTAGGGCTAGATGAATGGAAGAGTTAGGCTCTGATTACCATGTGAGAAAGGCTGGGAACGTCGTGCCTTTGCCAGGGCCGACGGCTTCGTGTTTATATGCAGGGTCGCGACCTCCCTGATAGCGTACAAGTTGTTGGGATTACAAACTTGGAGAACAAGAGATAGACTAAGAGATAGATATCTAGTTTAACAGGAAAATAAACCATAACAGATTCCTAGTCTATCCTACGCTAGGAGCTTCGGTTGTTAATCCCTTGGCGCATACGATAAGGGTTGTCACGTTGTCTAACAAAGGAGTCATCATATACATACATGATAGATAGTACATTAAACTATGCTACCAATGAAGTATGAACTGCAAGCAGATCTCTGCAAAATAAATGACCAACGAATCGTCAGAAACAACCTCTGAATATAAGCAACAAGAAAAGAAATCTCACTTGTATATTTTCGGTTTCAACACATGCACCATGGCAATCTTTGGTAAAGTAGGAAAAATGCTCATAATTATGTATTAATCATAGTTCAGGGTATGTAAGTTAAATTTTACTGGGCAATTATTTGTATGGCTCCACTGAGCAATGACTAATTTTGATATCCCCAACATGAATCCCTAGAAACAGGATATAGATACTTCCTGCTGGAACAAAAATGAATCATAGGATTGCTCTATAGGAAGCAATGTTGCATGTTTGTGTGCGCACAACATAACAAAAGTCTGAAATCTCTCAAAACAGCAGCGTGTAGCACCCAAAACAGATTTAATAGTTTCACAACCAACAAGATAAATCAAAACCAGTCTAGAGCAGCAGTAGCAGGGAGAGGGGCAGAGGCACGACCTTGTGTAGGAAGTAGTCGAGATCAAGATCACGACGACGTCCTCATCAAGCTCATCGGCTTGTGCTTGGATCCCGGTCACCCAATCAGTAGAGGTGAGGGTCAAAGCTCAAGAGAAGTAGAGAGGAGGAGGGAGGGAGGGATGAACTCACCGGTGCAAAGAAGGCATGGCCCAATGCACCGCGTGCACCTCATGGCCATCGGGCATGGGAGGACCGTCCATGAGGCGGACTGAAAATTCTGAAATTCTAAAAGGGTCCGCATCAAAAACTAATTGTACAGACTGAAAATTAAGATAGTTTCACTGCTTGGTGCTGAAATAACAGCGGCAAATTGATCCTGAACAGCGGCAAATTAAGAAACTCACATGCCTTTTCTTTGTAGAACAGCACCAACTGCAAAAAGAAAATAAATCCAGAGAAACAGAAGAAGCTACTGGCCTGAGTTAATTTGTCCACGCCGGACACCACCGGTAGCTGTGCTCCTTCACCAGCAAAGTACAAATTAGATAAGGGTCCAATTAACATTTCACGGCCAAATAAAATAATTAGATATGTGGATCATACCTTCCCATGGTAGCTAGGGAGACCTTACTATTGAGCAACATCATGGCACGAAGGCGCATCCAGTTTCTACATTAGTAGGGAATGGAGTACTACCCACTGCATGGCAATCAATTGGCAGAACACTGATGTACGGATTTATCAACTTTACTCTCAAGACATGAAGCGACTATAATACAACTACTTGTTGCCGATTAGAATCCAAAGTTCAGGTATCAGGCAGTAGTAAGCTAAGATGAACATCTAGGAAGAAAAAAAAATTCTCTCCACAAAGTAGGCACATCAAAGTAATTCATGAAGCAAATCATGCGAAACATATTAAGGTGTAGTAGTAAGACGGCAGAGACGTTCCTGATTCAGAGATGATGTGCCGAGGGATATAGTGAGAGAAGACAGAAGAAGGGAGTGAGGGCATCCGCCAACGCCACTGTTCCTCGTTGTTGCTATGCCTGTGCCGATCTGGTGGCCGCGCGCCCAGGCCTGCTCCGCCACCGCTCAACCAGACGAGCTCCGCTTGGGAGGAAGTGACAGAGCTCGAGCAGCAGCACACGGAGGACAAAACCCTAGCAACGTGGGAGGGTTGGTCGCCAGCGCTAGTTTCCCCGAGCTTAGACGAGCCGCCGGATGCTGCCTGAGCCTCGCCGGTGACGAAGGGGACGCCGCGCCTGAAACCCTAGCCACGACTGACGGTCAAGAGCGAGTGTGGAAGGCTTGTAGCGACGGATTTGGATGGATGGAGGAAGGAGCGGCGCGAGGGGAAGTCGTTGGTGTGTCACCCGCCGCCCGGACTCGCCGGAATCGGCTGGCGTGGGTGGCGGCGGCGGCGGCGAGGGGTCGTGGGGGAGAGAGCTCACGAGAGAGGAGACGAGGGGAGGCTTGCGTGTGAGCGATGAAAAGAGCAGTGATCGATGGGCATCACATTTAACTTTTTTTTTCCTTCAGCATAGTAGAATCGATGTGGCATAGCCCAGAGGACGCTCTTTACGCGACTGTTATTGGGTTGTATATGCATGCTCACTGGTCAGTGGTCACTGCGGCTAGACTGATCAATACATGCATGCATCATGCATGCCATCCCTGGCCCAGCTGCATTGATGTGTAGTATACGAGCTAGGTTAAGAGCAGCGAGATTGCATTTGGATCTTCTGCTCATCTGAAGGCGGCCTACATTAAATCTGTATGTATGCAGGTGGCAGAAGCAGAGCAGAGGAATCAGTTGGGCTCAAGGACACACAACCTAGCTCTAGCTGCTTGCTTCATGCTAAACAGACATACTCCCTCCGTCCCAAAATTCTTGTCTTAGATTTATCTAGATACGGATGTACCTAATACTAAAGCGTGACTTGATACATCCGTATTTGGACAAATCTAAGACAAGAATTTTGGGACGGAGGGAGTACAACGTAGCTGCTTGGTCATTTGCATAATGAAAGCGTGAATAGCTCATTTGTTGGGTCCTATAAATTGAGCTGGTGTCCAGCCTCGGTCCCGAGATCAGCTTCGTCCATGTAGTCATAGAAAATGGCATGTTTTATACTGTATGTCATCTATGACTATGAGTTACGAGATATTAGAGGACAACTGATAGCCAAATCCACTAATGCATGTTTGAACATATCACTCCCTCGGGTTACTGTTGTGATGGGCGTGTCTCCGTCACCGCTAAGGCCAGCCAAGGAGCCGACAATTGTATACCTCATGGCATCCATATTGAAGTCGCCATCTCCGATGAAGTATAATGCGAGGCAGCAGGAGGAATTGTTATCGCCGAGCTCAAAATCCAACGACAGCGCACTGCCCGCGCCATGCCTGATGACGTCGGGCTTTCCCTGCCCCTGACTGGCCCGACAATGTCGAACGTGCTTCCAAGGCCATGTGCGGTTTCTGTGATGCGGGATGTTCACTTCCTCCGAGGCGAATGTCAGTAGGAGTACATCGACACCAAGCCACCGGCTGACTTCTTCATTTCCAAGGTCATCAACTAAGTCTTCAACGACGCTTAGCGCCCTCAAATGACGTTGGGCTGATTCATCAGCTGATGCGGTCGGTCGCTCACACGGCACTATTGTTGCATGGACCTCGCCGATGGTGCGCGATTGGGAGGGATTGTAGCAGGACAATTCTGACGATGGCAAGCAGCACCTCGTGGCTTTGCTTGGGTCAGCTTTACTATGCTCAAGCAATACGTTTCACATGAGTGTGGTCTTGTCCACGGTGTGATAGAGAGGTAAGCTCAGGCTAGCGAGACGACGTGCGCATCCTCAGTGTAACGGCAACCGCCCATTTGTTAGAGAGTCGCTCAGTCGGGATTGCAAGATCACCCAACGGAAACCCGTCACCCCATTTGTCCATTATCCTATATACCTAAGAGATTCATCCTCACTATCATATTTATATTGACATGCAGCCTATACACCTCACCACTTTGCCATGTCAACATTTTATTGTTTACCACTACCGAATTTTTCTACTCTACAATATGTGGTGAAGCCACGTCATATGCCGAGGTCACCTTTTTCTTCTTCTGAGAACTCCGTTCCAGGCAGCGCCTCCAAATCTTCTACACGACATATTAGTCTCCTACCTCTCCCTCTTCTCCATCAAATCCCATTCACCCACCACGTATTAATGTTTTCCTGAAGAAGTAACCGATGTATGGGATTTGATGGTTGAACCTTCATCTTCATGTACATCTTCATGCTCTCTTCCCCGCCGATCTCCCTGCCGATCTACATATTAATGTTTTTGCACACCCACCTCTGCCGATCTCATATTCTTAGTGAACCTGCCGCGGCTTAAGAAGAAGATCGAATCTCCTGGGCTGGCCGAGCGGCTCCTCGACGTTCTCCTCGCATGCCGGTTCTGTCTAACCCTCTCGGCGCTAGCACTCCACGCCGTGTTTAGGGTCGATGGGGCCTTTGCATGGAAGAGGCAACCAATTGAGGAGGCACGTGATTAAGTTTTTTGTAACTGAATTGTTTGCTTTCAAGTCGGATGTACTATTCGCTTGACGTCATCAGTGCTTCTGCGTCCTCTCTTCTCTGCATAACAGTACGACTCCATCACATTCAGTCACAGGCTCACAACTATCCAACCATCAAATATGTCTCCCTGCTTTGCTTCTTGCTGCTACTTGCAACATCATTATTTCTCATTCATACAGTGTATATAGACTTATAATCTTTGCTATCTACACCAACACATACTGCAATAGTTTGATGGATACTGCGATACTAACAAATGATTAATGTTGTTGTTCCTTTTTCCTTCAGTTTGAGAAGACAATTTCAAGGGGTTATCTTTTATTCAATTTAGTTTTTTTTTATTACCAACCATTCAATCACGTGTTCTGTATTTTCGACTACACTCAAATGATTTATTCCTCAGATCTTTGATAGAAGTCTCAGCCAAATATGTATCTCTCCCATTATTTGATTATAATGGAAAAGGTAAGTGGAAATAAGAATTACAGTGTTGTTACTATAAGTTCTGAAAATATTGTATTATACTAATTAAATCTTGATGTTGTTTGACCGAATCTAGCTTTTGTAGTTTCGTAATCTGACATACATAGGATCAATTCTTGGTATGCCTCACTCAGCCATTTTTCAATATTTTTACACTTACAGTTTAAGAGACAAAAACCATATTTATTCAGATTTCAATAGCTGATTTTTTATGTCTTTTCTCCTCTTGCAGATTATTAAGCAGGAAAAAACCATCTTCATACGGAGTATTGTGTACTATGGAGTGTCTGCCAATGATCCATTTTTTTGTGAATTCTATGTGCACATATGGTTGCTCTCACTTTTTTTTTTGAAAAGGAGGCGTGCCCCCGGCCTCTGCATCTGAATGATGCATGCAGCCATATTATTAAAAGTCTCGAAAAAACAAATAGTATCCAAAGTATTACAGCTCGCAAAAGGAACAGGATGGCAAAGCCATAAAAGACCTCAAGATTACAACCGATGATGATAACAAGAATAGAGACCTAAACTCCTATCCCGTTAAGCGACCGCCATCCAAATCGGTTGAATATAACCCGTGCTACCATCTCCCATTGGTTGCACCCAGTAACCAGCGGCTCCCTGGATTCCGTAGGAGTCAATAAGGACCACGTACGGATCCATGCAGTAGCTCTGAAGATAACCTGCAAGAAGTTTAAAAATTGTTGCCTGTTAAAGATCATATCGTTCCTGCAATTCCATATAGCCCACAAAAAAAGCACATATTCCAACTCGAATATGACTCGCAGTATTGCGATCCACCCCATATAACCACGTCCCAAACAACGATTCAATGTTAATTGGAGGGGCAATGTTGAAAGCTATATGAATAGTGCACCATAAAAGTTTAGCCAAAGGACAATCGATGAAGAGGTGTTGTATTGTTTCATTATTATCACTAAAACAACATCATGAGCTGCCTACCCAATGTCGTTTTAACAGATTGTCTTTGGTGAGGATCACTTGTTTATGCACGAACCACATGAAAATTTTGATACGCAAGGGGACCTTAACTTTCCAGATATGAATGGATCTCGGGAGGAAGCCAGAGTTAATTAGGTCCAAATAAAATGATTTGACCGTGAATGAGCCATTCTTGGTCAGTGTCCAATGTAAGGAATCCGATTGGTCGGTTAATTGTACATCCATCACTCTCCGTACCAGATGTATCCATGAATTCCATCTCTCCCCAACCAAAGATCGCCTAAACTGAATATTTAGAGGTACCGATTGTAATATCGTGCCAACGTAATCTTTCTTACGTTGGACAATATTATATAGACTTGGATATTGAACAGCTAAGGGCGTCTCCCCTAGCCATGTATCCTCCCAAAATCGTGTTGACATCCCATTGCCAATAGTGAATTTGGTTCTACGAAAGAATAAGTCTTTAGTTCTCATTAGGCCCTTCCAGAAAGGCGAATCGGATGACCTCGCGTTAACTTGTGCTAGAGTTTTGGTTTGTAGACATTTGTTTCGTAGAATTTGTGCCCACATTCCATCGTTCTCTACTGAAAGCCTGAAAAGCCATTTGCTTAAAAGACATTTATTCTTGAACTCTAGATTCTCAATGCCGAGACCCCCCTGATCCTTAGGTCGACATAATATATCCCAGCGAGCTAAGCGGTATTTCTTCTTAGCCTCATCAGACTGCCAGAAGAATCGAGATCGAAAGAAGTCTAGTCTCCTTCGTACCCCTTTAGGTACCTCAAAAAAGGAGAGCAGAAACATCGACATACTTGTCAAGACAGAGTTAATGAGTACTAGTCGACCACCGTATGACATTAACTTGCCTTTCCAACAACTTAACTTGTTTTCAATTCGATCCTCGATGCACTTCCACTCCTTAATGGATAATTTCCGGTGATGAATAGGTATGCCCAAATAGCTAAAAGGCATTGACCCTAGTTCACAACCGAACAAATTTTTGTAAGTATCTTGCTCATCTTTGGCCCTACCAAAGCAAAATAGTTTTGTTCTCCCTTTCACTCATCAACAAGTATTTGTAGTTGTTTGCCAATGTAAACATGAGTGGTTCCATCAAAAACTCAGTCACTAGATCAGGTGATCTTAAACTACTCTCACCATTAGAAGGTTCGCCATGTCTTGGGTTGGTTACTACTCGAAATTCAAGGGCAATAAGATCTGCTAATTTCTTCAATTATTTTAGAAACAAGATATATTTTGAACTGCGAAAAAGCACACCCGTACAATACTGTACGTACTTAACACAACCAGGAGTCTAGGATATCTTAGTTCACATTGCATCAGTTCTAACATAAGGTGAGTAGATATTTCGAGGTAGAAAGTCCCGCAACAACGTGCGGGACATTATCTAATTCTCATAATTGCTTTGCCATCCGTCCCTTCCTTGCCGGCGACGACCCCGCTAGCCACCCAACCGCCGCCCGTACCAGCAGGTATGCTGCCGCTGCCTCCCGCGGAGCTGCCCACTGGCTGTGCGCCGCAAGTCGTCCTTGTTAGAAAGAATAGAGAGATTGACGGAATATTATGGATGTTGTAGTGAGCCTTACCGGTGAGTATATATAGAAATACAGACTTGGATGACAAAAAGCCTCTCCTAGAGACAAGGTAAGAGATAGATTACAAATCGTGAGTGAGTGCTTTTGGCAGGCGACCTCCATGGAGGTGGTTATTTTGGAAAATTCAATAATTACATTTTCGAGTTTCAAAAAATTCTGAAAAAATTCTACACATTCATATGGATGTATTCTATATGTGTATAAAATCTGACAACGAAATACATTACGGTGAAAGCTTCACAAAAAAAGGAAAAATCCTGCATTTCTAATAGTGAACAGTGTTTGTACTGTTCATTAGTTTGAAAACGTAATTTGTCTTTTCTGTGTAGCTCTCATCGTAATGTATTTCATCTTAAAAAATTAAAACATTTAGAATACATCCATGTCAACATGCATGATTTTTTTCAGAAATTTTTGAAACATTAAAATATGTTTCTCGATTTTTTCAAAATACCCACCTCCATGTAGCTCGACCGCCGCTGGCATTTCGCCTACAAATCCTAGACTATCAAATACATGTAACCCAAAAATATCTCTAACCCCCCCACCCCCTCC
>NC_041392.1:588953234-588968013 GCF_002162155.2 Triticum dicoccoides | reverse complement strand
GCATTGTGAACAACAGCAGCGCCGTGGACGGTCAGACTGGAGAGAATAGCAGTCAACGGGCTGACATCCCCTCAGAGTCGCAGCGGGAGCGTCGGGGACGATTTCGCATCGCGGGCGCGTGGACTATAAAGGAAGCCGATGAGTTGCTTAAGCGAGGTGATAGTCCTTTTGTGCCGGTGTCGAGGTAGCCGAGAGCATGGATGGTGTACCCATGACGAGATAGCTCTGCGAAGAACATTGTGATCGATGTCGAGTCGGAGTGGCCGGTGTCGAGGAAGTCGCCGTGGAGCCGCGGGCGCAAGGAGGCGTCGAGTTAGTCATGGATGTCGAGGTAGTGGTGCGCCGAGAAGAAGACGATATTGACAAGGTGTCGAGCCCGGTTTGCCAAACCCAGAGACATGTCGTAGATGAAGGCATGCATGGGTGTTGTCAGCACCAGGCATGCGTAGACAGACGAAGACGAAATTGACAAAGCGTCGCACCAAGCTTGCCAGGTCCGGGGACATGTCGTGGACGAAGGCATGTAGCAGTGTTACCAGCACCGGGCATGCGTAGATGAGAGACCTGCATGAACTATACATCATTTCGAAGGGGCTAGCAAAGAAGGACTCGACGACGGTCGCGGCGCAAGTCGACGCGGGGCCAATGTCGTCCGCGGTTGTCGGAGTCGATAAAGTGGTCGGGAAAGATGACGATGACGTTAGCGATGAGCTGGTGTTGGTCGAAGATGAAGGGGGTGGACAGCGACGGCGGCTACCGGGGTAGCAGCGGCGGTGAAAGAAATGCAGCGACGATGCTTGAAATAGGTGAGGAACCCAACAGCATGATGAAGACTAACACGAACAATGATGTTCCTGCGCCAAGGAAAGCTGTGGGGCGCGTACCGCATTAAAGTGGACGCGCGGGAACGGACATCTGCATTGGGAAATTGCTCCACGGACGACATGTCCTGGCCGACCTGCGGACGATCAAACAATCCAGCGGCCCTTGCAAAGTCAATCATGCGGATGTGTGGCTGATTTAACCTGTCGTCTTAGAATCGTCCGAAAAAAATCGTCCACTAGAAGTTCCCTGACGCCACAATGCCGAAACGGGCGAGCTTCTACGCCTGCTCGATGGTGAGGTTGTGCGCCCATCTTCCCGACGAGGTTGAGCCGCATCGCTGAAAGTAGAAGTGCTGCAAGAAACTGCTAGCTTATCTCTGCCGTGTTGTTTTAGGTGTTTTATTCAGTACGTATATAAGCTGTTCGTATTGTTAACTGACTGAAGACTGTTGCTTGTATTATCTAGTGGCTGAACGGGACTCTGGTGCATTTCCTTTGTTTTGCCGTGCTGCATGGATGCTCAGGTGTAGCTGTTAATGCGTCCTTTGCTTTGGGTCATCGTTGTTCCTTGGATGCGGTTTGGATAGCTGATACATTGCCGCATGTTGTAGCGTGGCAAGTCGCCTGATCTTTGTCCGCAATAGTGCGTACGAGCTGGGCTCATGGCAGCGAAATCGCGTTTGAATCCTCGGGCTCGGCCTTTAACTGCTCGCTCGCAGCCACGTGGCTGCTTGTACGAAGCCAATCCTCATGCATGTCGACAGCCAAGTCCGTAGGCGGAAGGCATTAGCATGAGAGACCGAGAGAGGAATCAACTTGCTTGCTTGAAACCTAATTTAGGCATGCATCAGTGATGAAAGGCCATTTGCACAACGAAAGCGTGAATAGCTCACTTGTTGGGCCTATAAATTGAGCAGGTATTCAGCTTCAGTCCTGCTATATAGTCCTGTAGATTGCCTAAAAAATGTAGTCTTGTAAAAAATGACATGTTTTATTTGTGCCATCTACGAGTCAGGATATTAGAGGACAACTGATATATTACTCCCCACTCGCATGTCACGTCCATAAAGTTATAAATATGTTTGACGTGCCCAGTCGTAGAACCTTGAATCTATGGCTTCTACGTTGGTCACCATTGTGATAACTGTTACATTTTCACTGGAGTTGAGGTTAGCCGACGAGTCGACAAACAGATGGGCCGTGGCGTTCACAATGTCATCGGTGAAGTATGACATGAGGCAGTAAGAGAACTTGCCATTGATGAGCTGAGAGACTAGCGACATCGGTCACTTGCTGAGCCAGATGTCGTTGGATGTGCCTCTGAGGTTCAAGAAGAAACTCTCATAACGGTGCAAGAAATAGGGAAAAAATAGTCTTGACTACCGCATCAATATCAAATTTAGCAACGGATGTTATGCAGCCCGGAGTAAGGTAAAGGTTGTCCTCCCTCGTGGCTGCGATAAAGGAAGACGCCCGCTCTTGGGCTTGTGCCTCCACCGGAGCTCTCCCTCCTTGACAAGAACAGAATTTTTGCATCTTCAAAAGACTTAGCGCTATTATCCTTGTATAATCTGAAACTTTTTATTTGGGGCTGAGCACCTCACTACTAGGAAAAGGCCTACTAATGGCGCACCGGTTTTGCCTACTAATGGCGCATCACCGGTGCGCCATTAGTAATTTTTATTAATGACGCACCACTGATGCGTCATTAGTATCTGGTATATTAATGACGCACTATCCAGTGCGCCATTAGTATATAACACCATGCACCATTAGTGTGCCTCCCAGGGGCCATATTTAATCATGTGCTTTGGCACACTAGTGGCGCATTGTGAATAGATGCGCCATTAGTATACTAATGGCGCACTCTGTCTTGATGCGTCATTAGTATTCTTTGGCATACTAATGGCGCACTCTGTATTGATGCGCCATTAGTATCCTTTGGCATATTAATGGCGCACCTTGTGGTGATGCGCCATTAGTATGAATATTTGTTTTTTTTTACTTTTCTGATTTTTGCACAGGTTATAAAATATATTATTTGACAGAATATAGACAGTAGCACATAGCAACAACAGATTCATCGAATACAATAAAAGATTAGTCTCCGAATACAATTCATCATATTAGTCTCCGAATTCAAAAGACCGAACAAAGATAAAACATTACAAGTCTCGAGACCGCGAGTATCGAGTTTGTCTTCACATTACAAGTCGATATCAATCATCTAAACTACCATCACATAGAAGAGAGCTGCGGTCATCACGATGAGCATCATCGCGATCAAACTGGTCTTCATCCGGTTCCTCCAACGCTCCCTCCTCTCTCCCGCTAGATAGCAGGCGTATCTAGATTCGGCCTCCGCCCTAGTGGTGTACCCTTTGTAACTGTTACCGCTGAAACGGTGAACCTGTCTCCGACACTCCTCCCAGTCGTCGTAGACTCCGGGAACCTTACCCTTGTACACGACATACGACGGCATCTCTACGCACAAGCCAAACAACAGACAATACATACATAAGCAATATATAAGTATGCAACAAAAGGATCGGAAGAGAAAAGCAAGACATTAATAGCACGATTCATGGTCCTACTAATAAATAGCATCGATTACATCTAAGTTGAACGACTGTCCAAACCAAAGAGACATACAATTCATTAAAGTTTAATTACAACATGAGCCAATCAATGTTTCAAAACTACACATCACTACTTTCGACTCGACTCATGGACAGGAGCGTGGATGAAGCCGCCGTCTGTCGTGATGGTCATGAAATCGCAGGCGTTGTCAGCCTGCATTTGTAGCATTCCGTCTATCTCAATGTTGGACGATTGATATCTGAGGAAGAACTACCCCGAGGTATGAAGGACATCTTGATGGATGATGTTCGCAAACTCCGACTGGATGCGAAAGAATTCTTGTCTGATGTCCGCGTCCTGGATTGCCGACAAGCTCGCGGCCCAATCTTTGAGATTATTTGGTAGCAGAAGGTGATGATGGTCCCTTACGATCTCCCGCATGTGATGGAGGGCGTAGTAGGCATCCTTCTGACCGCCAGGCGGCTGCTTGACGCAGCAGAACGTCGTATTGTGGGCGAACACGTGCTTGCCATACTTACGAACTGCCCTGATGAAGGTGCCTCCAGATTTGGCGTAGCCAGGGAGAACATCATCAAGAACTTTCTTGATATTTATGTAGTTTATCTTGGAGTTACGGTTCGGGTCGAAATACGTGGCCATGGAATATTTCGGGCTTAAGAGGATGATTGTGCAATGTGTGTCACTGCACAGAACACGGAATGTTAGAAAAAAAAGAACGATCGAAATCTAAGAAATCATATGTTACGGGGCGGTTAAGGGATGACTTACTCGGGAAAGTAAGGCACAAGGAAGTTATCCTTATCTGGGTTTGCCAGAATAACGTCTTCGAGGTGTGAACTCGCGACTTGGCGGTCCCCAGCGTTGCTCAAGAGCTTGGCACGCATGTAGAAGGGGTCGATGATCACGATGTCCGGGGTCTTGTCTCTAATGATCCGCATCTCCATACTCAGCGAAAACAGCCGAACGAAGGTGTAGTGCAGCGGATGAAGGTTGAACATAGCAAAGATGTCATCAAACCGCAGGACGATCGTACCCCCGATGGCGCCATCCACAAAGCACTTGCCCTCTGGCACCTTGGCCACGAAAACCGGGTATGCCACATCATTCTCTCTGAGACGCCGCTTCTCCAAAGAAAGAACACTGTCGTGCAGACTCCGCATAGCACCGGTTGCAGCACTGAGCATATTTGCCGGTAGCATCGCCCTACCCGCCACATGCACCCTCCTCGAGATATCCTTAGGTGAAGGTGGCCCGTCCTGAGCACGGATCGTACTCGGTGCCGGCTGGCTTGCACCGGCGGCCTTTTTAGTCGGCCGTTTCCGGCCCTTCTTCTTGATCTGCTGTAATGGGACCGAGTTCTGCTCACAGACCGCCTTCTTGAGCGTGTTGGGCCTGATAATATTTGGCACCTCCGCTATCTGAGGCTCGGTGAAGGCGGCAGCTGGAGGCGTCTCCTGAGAACTGAACGCCAGACGACGCCTGTTGCAATTGGGTTTCTCCGTCATACCAGCTAGATGCGGTCGTCTTGTTTGGGTTCTTGAGAAGGAGGCCCGCAGAACTCGTCACCGTACCCATGTTCGGCAAAGTACTTATCGACGTTGGTAAATGTACCATCGTTGTTGTCGTCGTTGTCCGGATCCTGTGCCATATGCATGTCCGGATCCTGTGCCATAGGGATGTCCGGCATGTCCGGTAGCGTTGCGGCGTTCTTGCCATGGCTTGGCGCCGGCATGACTGGCGGTCTTGTCTGTGGGGTGGTGTCTCCTGCCCCCAAACGAATTTGGCTCTTCGGCCAAAGCAGGGGTCAGCTTACGCAGGCGCTGAGGGTCATCTCATCTTCTTCGTCGGCCCCAGCGGGTCGAATCGGAGGTAACAGCTCATCGCAGCCTGGCAGCACCCGAACCACTTCAACCCTATACATTGTGGGTGGCATCGGATTACCGTGGAACACGGGGTTGCCCGGTTGAACGATTCTGCCCTTGGCGACATCGACCAACTCGCCGCCCACGAAGTGTAGGAGAGTGCAAGGAACGTTGGCGGCGCCCTGCGAAAACATGTAGGGCGTCAGGGATGCCCAGTCAAAGGCAAGGAGATGAAGTCCTCGGCCGAGAGGCTTAGTTACCGTGATGCTGTCGAGCTCGGATAATGTCGAGGCACCGCCAATGGCGGGCGTGCAACTGACGGAGGGGCCGCTTGCTGGCGAGGTGCCGGCCGGCGTACACCCGGGTGCATTAAGCTCCAATGCTGGCGTCGGAGACACCAATACCGCCGTCGCCGAAGACACCAATGGCACCGCCGCCGTAGACACCAATACCGCCGCCACCGGAGACACCAATGGCGGCGCCGCCGTAGACACCAATACCGCCGCCGCCGGAGACACCAATGGCGCCGCCTGCGCGTTGTGTGAGTTGCTGGCCGTGAAGCTGGGAATCGGGGGCGGCCCCTGTTGGCCACCCGCAATCCACGTCGTTATCCCATGAATCAAGGTAGGCATAATGCCGGTAAGCGTCGATCCCAGTTGTTGTTGCACTTGCTCTTGGACCATCTCCGGAATCCGCGCCACTTGCGCCTTGAGTGCTTCAACCTCGCGCGACTGGCTTTTCGAGCTGGTCTTTTTCTCCTTTCGCCCACCAGCGCCATAGTATGACGACCATTTTGTGGACAAGCCTTTGCCGGCCACACGACCAGCTGACGTCGGCTTATTGAGCTTATCCCTGTTTTTCATTACGTTCAATGCCCTATTCAAAGGGGTGTCGAAAGGGGAGCTCTGATACGACCCTGCGCTACTGCTTTCTTTGTCCTGCGGAAGGAACGTGAACCATTTAGAAATATTGGGGATTAATTAAAATGCAATCATATGGAGCTAATTATGTGGGGGTGTATTCCTTACTAGAACAAGCTCAAGCTCCTTGGTCTTCGGATCCGTGGTAAGCTCCTTTGTTACCGGGTCCTCCTTGTACCGGGCCCTGAGAAAGTTCTTGGTCTGCTTGTCTCTGTATTTCTCGAAGCAGGGCAGTAGGCCTTGCTCGGCACGCTCCGCGTCCTCCTTGTCCCATACAGGCTCCGCCACTCTGTAACTGCTGGGACCGAGTTGGTGGACCCCTATGTTCAACTGCCGCATTTCTTTCCTCCACTGACTTGATTCGGAGGTTGCGGGGCTCTCGCACTTGATCTTGAACTCCTTGTAGTCATCTTCTCTCATCAAAGGATATTTCGCCTTGATCTTCTCATAACTATCACCTTTGTCAATCATTGCCTTCACCGTGCTTTTCCAAGTAGACAGGGCCGTGCTCATCGTCGTGAGGGCGGCACCGTTCACTTTATTACCCGAGAGGCGTGTGTTTGCGAACTCAGCGGGGAACTTGTATCGTTCATGCAGCTTCGTGAAGAGGAGGCTGCGCAAATTCCCTCGGTCCTTATGCCTTAGGTTCTCAGTGTTGATCGAGGCGGTGCTCCGGAGAATGCACCCGAGCTGAATCGAGTACCCCTTGACTACGTGTTTGGGCGCCGTCGGATGCCCGTCGGAGTCCACTTCAGTAAATTCCTCCCTGACGGTGCCGAGCATGTTCGGGCGCCGGTCCTTCCGTTGCCTCTTCGGTTGGCTGCCATCTGTGCGTGCGCCGCCATCATCAGTGGTGGCATCCGCGGCGCCATCATCAGTGGTGTCATCCCCGACGCCACTAGGGGTTGTGTAGCCAGGATCAGTATCTTCCGCGGCGTCCTCATAGTGGTGAGGTTCTTCCTCCAACTCTTGGGACAGCTCCCAGAATTGCTTGTCGCCCGAACCGCCGGCCTCATCGTTGTGGGCCATGTTTCGCTCTAAATAGGAAAAAAGTTTGGTCAAAAAGTTGGTTATTGTCAAGGAACAAGATCATGGTCTCATCATTTAGGGTTTATCGACGCCGAGGTACCCTAAAAGCCTAAGCGTACATCATTTAGGTTCTCATCGACACCGAGGCACCCTAAAAGCCAAGGTTTCATCATTTAGGGTTTGTCGACGCCGAGGCACCCTAAATGCTAAGTTTTCATCATTTAGGGTTTATCGATGCCGAGGCACCCTAGGTTGGGCCTAATCACTTGACACTAATCAGTTGGCTCTATTGCCACCTATGTTGGGTTTATCATCTAGGGTTTATCAATGCTGAGGAGAATTTCTAAGTTGGGCCTAATCACTTGGCTCTATTGCCACCTATGGCTTAATGCAGCAAGAATAAAGGGGCAGTTGATCCTACTTAATTAAGTACTAAGATACCCCGGCCCATGCATTAGTAGCAAGTACCTCATATGTCCGATTTTTAGCAAAGTCATGCTAAAATTCACGGAAAATTTCAGCATGACCTTTGCTGAAAATAGGACATATGGAGTACCCGAATTTGCCAGAACGGAAGTTAATCGACATTCCGGCAAACTCAAGGGCCTCTCGGGGTACCTGCAAAATCATCACGACATGAAGGGCCTCTCAAGGGCCTCAAGAAGCAGCGGCGTCTCCCAGGACCCCATTTTTTTGCTAAATTTCTTTGAGCAACAATTAGAGCAGAAAATTCAGCATATTTCTATACAATTTTTTTGTACACATAAGATAGAAATGTAGTGCTGAAAGTTTAATGCTTACAAAAGACTTGCTGAAATAGTGAAAAATATGGAGTCACCAAGCTGGCTAAGAAACTCCCAAAGTCCACTAGCAAATCCAAGATCTAATCCTGTTACACACATCATAACAATTTAAGATAATTAGGATAAGGATAGTAGGAAATGAAAAAGAAAGAGCTCAAAAAACAATCACAACAGAAAAATAATAAAAACCTAGTCCTAGAAGAATAAATCCTAAAAGAAAAGAAATCCTAAAATCTGGAGCAAGTCCTAGCAGTAGTAGTCCAACTAGATGGCCACCACTACTACTCCTATCTCTGTTTAGCATCATCCACACGATAGTCCATTGGAATTCTGTTTGACACAGCTGAACAGCAAAGAAGGTGCCGTAGAAGCAGCTGCTACTGCTAGCTCCACTACATACATACTAGCCACTCTAAAACTTGTTTAAATCATTCACCAACTCTAATCAATTCACCCAACTCTAATCAATTCAACTACGAGTTGCTGATTCGACAACCTACAAACTGATGACAAATTTATCTGCCATGACCACATCCAGGAACAGTTCTATTATAACACAATATTTTAGGGAAACACACAAAAGAAAATAATTCTTGTAATACATTGTTAATAGGGCATGGATTTTACTCCTACAGCAAGAAAAACAACCCTGGGAGAAACACATGCTCAAAAATCAAAAGCTTCTGCAATAAATAAATAAAGACAATTCCCAAAACTTGCTAGTAAAATAGTACTATGTGTACTAGAGGAGTCTTGTCAGGCACACAGATGCATATTCAGAAACCAAAACAATGATAAGTATAGGCAAGTGTAACTGGTCACTGAAGTAGCTCATGTCATTGCTTCTATCTGTCATGGACTGGTTTTCTGTAACCGATACAATTCAGTTGAGTTTTAAGGTTGACTAATTGCGCCTTTGTAAGTGCCTAGCAAACAGACTATAGGAATGGCATAAAGAAAGGAACATGCCAATGCACTCCAGGTTTTGCAGCAAGTTGTACTTAAAATATTCACCTTAGACAATCCATGATTGTGTATTGCGTTAGATAATGCAAACAAGAACAGAAGGCAACTTTGCTTATATAGAAAATGCTAATTGACTGTAAAGCACTGATGTGTACTACTACATTGCCCGGTAATTCGACGGTCATTCCCTTTTTCAAAGGAACATTCAATTATGAATGAAGCAGTGCAAGAATATGGCATCATACATACAACTTCAGTAGAAGAAGATGGAGCATACATGAAAATACATAATGTCAACAAACCATCTAATACATGTCATGCATACAAGCAATAGACCAGTGTAGTTCATCTAATACACTAACCACGTACAGTACTGACCAATGCATCAAACAACAGTTTGTATGTAATCCTATTGGTGAAAAAAAGTATGGAAGGCCTGCAGCCCGATGCGGCCGACCATTCTGGTGGTGGGAGCAGGGGCGGGTGGAGAAAGTAGGCCCGGTGCGCCGGCCGAACCAAGGCCGCGGGTGACAGTGGCGGAAGGGGAGGGAGGGAGGGAATGGGGAGGAAGGGTGGAGAGGGAGGTAGGAGGGATACCTGGGCGGGCGCGGAGGGTCGCCGGAGGGGTCGGCGACGGTGGCGGCGGTGGCTGGGGCGCCGGGGAACCCTATTCCCTCCACCTACATATGGCTGGAGGCGTTCGGTCGTGCAGTCTTGGATGGCTTCGGACTCGCTGAACTGAACTGAAGAAGGCGGGAGTGGGGGCACGGGGGCGCGGGGGCAGCGGAGGTGTGGAGTCCGGCGAGGGTCGGGGCGGAGGGGGTGGGGGCGCGGGGGCGCGGGGGCGGCGGGGGTGGAGTCGGGGCAGCGCGCGGGTGGAGTCGGGGCAGCGCACGGGTGGATCTGGTGGCAAGGGAGAGAGGGTCGAAGGGGATCTGGCGAGGGAGAGGGAGATAGCTAGGGGGAAGCTTACTAATGGCGCACCACACCTCGGTGCGTCATTAGAAATCTTTTTTTAGATAGCAATGGCGCACCCCGCAGCGGTGCGCCATTAGAAATCTTTTTTTAGATAGCAATGGTGCACCCCGCAGCGGTGCACCATTAGAAATCTTTTTTTAGATAGCAATTGCGCACCCCGTAGCGGTGCGCCATTAGAATTTTTTTTATTACAGTTCGAGCACAGGTTATATTGCACCTAACCCAATTCACATCAAAACCCGCCCACTAGCCTGACTGGTCAGCACGCAGCACACACACTAGGAGGTCCTGGGTTCGATTCCTAGGCTGCGCAATATTTTTTTTGCATTTTAAATGCTGTTTGATATTTATTTGTGTTTAAATATGTTCAAACTTGTTTACATCATAACAGTAATATTTTTTTATAAAAACAGTAATAATTTTTTTAAAAATATATTCAAATTTGTTACTTGAAAATATCATCGGCGGCGGCGGTGGAGCGGGGGAGGGTGCGGGGGGGCGGGTGCTCGTCGGCGGCGGTGGAGGGGGATCGAGATCGAGTGTCCTCATGAATTCAAAAGGTGCCCATGAAATTTAAAAATATTCATGATATCAAAAGGTGCCCATGAAATACAATCGAGAAATGAAGACTACGATTTAAATACAATTGATCTTAGCTAGCTATCTATTCACAATCTTCTTGCCCTTCTTTTTCGCAAATGGAGTTCTTCTGTGGAACGGACGTCCTTTAGGTAGGGTGGTCCTGCTTCTTCTTGTGGTGTGTGTTGCTACTTCATCGTCGTCGTCATGTTTGATCTTCGGGTCGCCGTACTTGTCGAAGTCTTACTCATTGGCTACTCCATCCATTCCGATGATCTTCCTTTTGCCTCTCCTCACGACAACACGACTGGGCTTTGACGGGTCGGTAATGAAGAAGCATTGGTCCACTTGGGAAGCCAGTAACCATGGCTCATTTTTCGCGGTGACGTTTGCGCCCGCGGTCTTGGATTTGGCTTCGGGTATAACCATGGTGGTGAAATACCGGTCTTCTTTTAGGACGCTCTTGGCCCATCTGACACGGAACATCGGGACCTTCTCTCCAACGTAGCTCAGCTCCCAGATCTCCTCGATCCTTCCGTAGTATATGTCCTTTTCGTTACCGGTGTAGGATTCCATCGTTACCCCGGAGTTCTGATAGCCATCGCTCTTCATGTCCTTGTCCTCGATGTAGAATGTGTAGCCGTTGATATCGTACGCCTCATAGGTCATCAGGTTGTGCTCAGCGCCCTGTGACAAGGCGAATATGAGTTGTTCTACCACGGAAGAATCCTCATGTAAAGGGTACGACAGAAGCTTCTGCTTGAACCAACGCATGAAACATGAGTTGTGCTCTTTGATTATATCTCCGTCCGTCCTCTGTTGGCCTCGGTCATTGTACGTCTTCTCAATAAAGGTTTTGTGCTCCACCACCCAAGGATTGACCACGTCTATGTGTTGTAGCGCGACTAGGTTTGCTCTTTCAAAGTCAGCGAGTCGACCCTCGAAGTCGACATGCATTTCACGGCGACCCTCACGGTGACCCCATCCAGCGAGCCTGCCGAGGTGCCTGTTGATGGGCAGACCAACGGGGTTCTTGATGCCTAGATAATTCATGCAGTAGGAGATGCACTCTTCGGTCAGAAATCCCCTGGCTATACTTCCCTCTGGACGTGACATGTTGCGAACGTATCCTTTGATGACACCATTCATCCTTTCGAACGGCATCATGTTGTGCAGGAACGTCGGCCCGAGTTGGATGATATCCTCCACGATATGGACCAGCAGATGCACCATAACGTTGAAGAATGCGGGCGGGAAGTACATCTCAAGCTCGCATAGTATCACCATGATCTCTTCCTGTAGCCTTCTGAGTTGCCTCACGCCAATCGACTTCCGAGAGATGACGTCGAAAAAGTTGCATAGGCCAAATAGCGTTTCACGGACGTGCGCGTCCATGATCCCACGGATTGCAACTGGAAGTATCTGCGTCATCAGCATGTGACAGTCGTGAGACTTCATCCCGCTGAACTTCTGCTTCGCTGGGTCTAGGTATCTGCTTATCTTCCCCGCGTAACCGTAAGGATGTTTTACTCCTACAAGGCAGGTGAAAAACTGCTCGATCTCCTCCTGACTTAGAGTGAAGCACGCAGGAGGGTAGTCACTTCCGGTCTTCTTGGCCTTTTTGCCTTTGCGACGAGTTTCTGTGTCCTGCTTCGCCTCATCATCATCATCATCATCATTAGCGTGAAGCTCCTGCCTGATGCCCATTGATTTCAAGTCTGCCCTTGCTTCAGCCCATCTTTGGTCCTCTCTGGCATGTTGAGCAGGGTACCAAGCAGACTCTCGCACACGTTCTTCGTGATATGCATGGCATCAAGGCTGTGAGGCACACGGTGGATCTTCTAGTACGGCAAGTCCCAGAAAACAGACCTCGTTTTCCATACCTTCAGCAGCGGCTCTGACGCCTTTCGCTTCTTTCCCGGCTCTGGCGCCTTTTGCTTCTTTCCCGGCAGTGGGCAATCTTTCCAATTTTTCAACAACTCGTCTATTTCCTCGCCGCTCCTCGTACGCGGGCATTTTCGGGGTTCGGTTTCACCATCGAACAGATCCTTGCGTTTCCTCCACGAGTCATCGTCGCGAAGCCACCTTTGATGTCCCATGAACACGGTTTTCGAAGATCCGGGATCTCTATCTAGCTGGTGATACGTTGTGTCATCCATGCACCTTACGCATCCAGAAAATCCGTGGACTACCTGCCCTGCGAGATATCCGTAACTGAGATAGTCGTGCACCGTCGTGAGCAGTGCGGCTCTCATAGGGAAATATTCTTTCTCTGCGGCGTCCCACGTATTGGCTGGCATTTTCCACAACGTGTCTAGCTCCTCTTTCAGCAGCCTCAGATACAGATTGATGTCGTTCCTTGGTTGTTTCGGCCCTTCAATTAGCATACTCATGTGAATGTACTTCCTCTTCATGCACAACCAGGGGGGAAGGTTGTACATCCACACAAACACAGGCCACGTGCTATGTGTGCTTCTCTGGCTGCCAAACGGATTGACTCCATCGGTGCTCACGCCCAGCACGATGTTCCTTGGATCCTTCCCAAATTCTGGGTATTCGGAGTTCAACACTTGCCACTGGCTCGCATCCTTAGGGTGACTCAGCATCTTGTCTTTTTTATTTATCTCCGGATCATTTCCGTCATCTTCCCGCTTCTTCTCCTCCCTATCTGCGTGCCAACGCAGGAGCTTTGCTACCTTAGGGTCCGCGAAATACCGCTGCATACGAGGAGTGATCGGAAAGTACCACACCGATTTTCGAGGAGCTTTCTTCCTCTTCTTGTATCGAGTGACGCCGCACACTGGACATATGGTAGACTCCGCGTGCTCGTCCCGATAAATGATGCAATTGTTCATGCACACATGGTATTTCACGTGCGGTAAATCCAGAGGACACACGATTTTCTTCGCCTCCTCGAAACTGGTCGGGCACTTGTTCCTCTTGGGAAGACGTTCGTGCCAGAATGACATGTTCTCGTCGAAGCATGCATCGGTCATTTTGTGTTTTACCTTCATCTCCAGAGCCATGAGCGTTACTTTCAGGCGGGTATCCTCGGGCCTGCATCCTTCATACAATGGAGTAACCGCGTCTATCTCCAGTTGATCCAGCTTGGCTTTCTCTCGGGCGACAGCTCTTGTGTTATCCGTCTGCTTGAGAAGCGGCTCTTGAATATGAGGGTCCTGCACCCAGCCTCCATCGTCGTCTGCTCCGGCATCTTCATCTTCATGATCATGCCCTTCGTCCTGATCTTCCTCATCATCATGTACGACATCTTCTACATGATGACTGTGTACAGCATCACCGTCGTGATCATGTCCTGGAGATTCTTCGTCTTCTCGCCCGCCCTCGCCGCGGTGGTACTTGTCTTGTTGCCCTTCCTCATTTCTTGCCCAGCCCCCATGGACGACTTCATAGTCATCTTCATCACCTTGCCACCGATAGCCATCCATGAAACCATGCAAGAGCAGGTGGTCCCGCACCTGCCCGGAATCCGGGTCCGCAATAAGGCTCTTCAGCTTGCATCTTCGACACGGACATCTTATCTCTGTCTCGTTCTTTTGAAGCATCTCGGCCTTCGCGGAGCTCAAAAACCTATTCACGATGCCTTCGGTCATCATGCGGACCATGGTCGCCTGCGGGGTAGAGCAAAATGATATTTTAGAACCAAGAAAAATTTTGGCATGACCTTCCCTAAAAATAGGACCAAAAGAATGCATAGTGCCAAAATTCTCGCCGAAACGGAAATGAATCAACATTCCGGCAAAATATTGGCAACTATCGCATTTCAAATACCGGTACCTGCAAACACAAACATATATGCAACACCACAAAAACACGCAACACCACAAACATACATAAATCTAGCTAAGCCACAAAAAGTGAATGTGCACGTTGTTGGAGCGAGCTAGGGAGAAAAAAAGTAGATCTACATCATGAAGATAGCTTTCCCCTTACTTACCTATCAAAAAAGATAATTTCACCACTTAATTTTGATGAATCTATGGTGGAAATGAGGTGAGGAGGAGGAGGCATCCGAAAGCTTGGAGAAGAAGGTGGAGGGAATGAAGTGGGGAAAGTGAGTGGGTAGGTATGGGGCTGTCCAAAATATCTTGTTCGGGTCCCAGGTTACTAATGGCGCACCACCTGTAAATGCACCATTAGTAACCCTGGTTACTAATGGCGCACCTGCAGGTGGTGCGCAGTAGTTTTGCAGAAAA
>NC_041392.1:588940584-588952944 GCF_002162155.2 Triticum dicoccoides | reverse complement strand
ACTTTTACAGGGTGCGCCATTAGTAGTTTAAACTAGTAATGGCGCACTGTGAGGCGGTGCGCCATTAGTAGTTTTGCAAAAAAAAAGAATAAAAAAAATCAGTACTGGCGCACTCCATGTCTGGTGCGCCATTAGTATGTATGTAAAAATGAAAAAAAAAATTATCACTAGTGGCGCACCAGTTCTATCGTGCGCCATTAGTGTCTTCCACACTAATGGCGCATCACCAACTGGTGCGCCATTAGTATATAGTAGTGGCGCACTACTTCCCTGGTGCGTCATCAGTGTCAATCCTATCTATAGTCCTTTTCCTAGTAGTGCCCCTTGTCCTCTGCTCGCTAATGCAATGTGTACGTGACCATGATGCCACCCTGTACTTTCTTCCTTTCTATCAATGAAAAGGTACATTCTCAAACGTATCCGTGAAAAACTAAAGATTGTCCATCCTAACAATTTTAGTCGGGTACACGATCGTGCCCCCATCCTACACGCCCCTTCCCCGTGCCGATGTCCCCTCCCTCGTCCTACATGCCCCTTCCCCGTCCCCTCCCCCGTGCGGCGGCGCCGCCCCGCACCGGGGAGCCCCCGCCCTCCTCCTACAGCCTCGCCCACCTCCGCTCCTCTCCGCCACCGTCGCTCGGGGCGTCACAGGGCAAAGCCCTTGTGGCGTGGCGCCGGCGGCGGTTTTCTCCTCGGATCGTGATCTGGTTGGGAGGCGGCGCTCCTTTCCGGCGAGATCGGCGGCGGTGGCGTAGATCAGTGGCGACATGGAAGTGGTGCGGCGGCGGCGGGGGAGGACAGCACCAACAACGGCGGATCTTGCCTTGACTCAGTCGGGCTAATTCGTTGTACTACCAATCTCAATCGCCATCAGCGGTGCACTGCTCTTGGACCTGATCCGCATCATGAGGATGTCTGGGGCGCCAGCCCTAGGCTTGTCGGTGGTGGCCTTCTTCTTCGTCGGAGTTGGTCGGCCGGCTGGCTATGCTCGCATGGTCATCATGGCGGCGGTGGTCGCAGTGTCCGGCGGCTTGGCCGGTGGGCGGCGGCGGAACTTGGCCGGTGGCAGCGGCAATGTTCTGTCTGGATCCCGGGGTGGCGGCCCTGGAGGGTGGTGGCCGGTGAAGCTAGGGCTTCCCGCGGTGGCATGGCGTGGTTCAATCCCTGTCCAAGGCGGATCTGTGACGGCGATCTGCTATGGATTGGTTCGGATCAGAGACAGTGACGAGCGCGCGGGATCCTTCTCGTCGGCTCTCGCGGTTTGGCGAGATGGGGTGGGAGCCCTCTTCCTAGGCTCCAATGGTGGCACACTCAGGCAGCAGTGGCCGGTGCGCCAGGGAACCCACGGTGGCACTGTTGCTGCGGTTGGTCGCCGGATCTAGGCGGCTGGATCTAGGGCTTTGAAGGCGGTCGAGACGGTGCACAGGTTGTTGGGTGGATTTCTTGAAACGGATCCAGGTGAAAACCTAGTCTTCGGTCAATGGCCGGGGCCAGTGATGACGATGCCCTTATCATCATTTCCTTCATGAAGACATCATCAAGGTGAAGCTCCCAACTCCACTCAATACCTCCGGGGGAAACCCTAGATCAGCTAATCGGATGTTGGCGCCAATCATGTGTCGTAACCCCCTTGGGGGTGGCATTCTTGGAGGTGCACTCAGCTTCGCGGGACCAGCGGACGGCTTCTTTGGTGGAGCGGTGCTTCATCCATACATTGATTGCGACGGATCTTGACGGCGTGGCGCAGTGCAGATTCGGAGTTCGATGTGGGAGGATGGACTCGCGCAGGAGGACGACGTTGTCTGGCGTCGTGGTGGCGTCGATGGCAGAGAGACCTGGCACGGTAGATGCAACAATACAGCTCTGAAGATGGACTCGTGGCAGGTGGTTGCGGCTGCCTCATGCCCGGTAGGCGTCCTCGTCGAGGAGTGCACCGGACAGGTAGGTGACCCATACCGGGCAGGCGTCCTGGCTGGGACCTCAGGTCTTAGATGTTTAGGTTTGGCCGCGATGTCTGTTCGGTATTAGGCCCGGGCTATCAGCGCCCCTTCATCAATTGGATAGGTGTAGCGACAGTTGTTGCTTAAACGGTGACTTTAATCTTACTGCTGTATGACTTTGTAGAGTCTTGTGAGAATAATTAATAAAGTGACCGCATGCATCGCCCAGATGCAGAGCCAAGGGTCATTCTTCTTTTCTAAAAAAACAATTTCAGTCTAGGAAAAAAAATCAAGTACCAACCTATGGTTTGTTCAAAACAAATTTTAAATAGCAGATTGCCCCACACAACCTGCCCCAAACCGCCAACCATAGCCGGACAAAATTACTGTTCTGACCCTTAAGGCAAACTAAATCCCGATTTGACCTCGTTCCAAAAAAAATTTCGTTTCTGACCTTTTTCGGTGACGCCAAGGTCCCTGGCGTCTGGGTTACGAAGCAGACGCCATGGTCCCTGGCGTCTGGCCCCTGGCCCGCACTGCCCGTTGACCTGCTGACGTGGCAAAGGGGCCAGACGCCAGGGTCCCTGGCGTCTGGCCCCGGTAAGTGGATAACCCCACCGGGAGAGTGTGTGGGTCCCACCCCACACACTTTCCCCAATCCAGCCCGAGCTTGAAGAAGAGCTGCTGCCTCCCCACTCTCTCTCACCCCTCAAGCTCCCCCTCAAATCCTCTCCAAAAGGTACATCCCTTAGGTGGATCTTTCCATCACTTTGTTGCTCTTGTTAATCTCTCCCAAATCATCCAATTATTTTTTGTTAGGTCTTGTCCTTTTGGTCGCATTTTATACATGTTGGTGGAACCCTAGTTCATGTTTTCTCCCCCTTATGTTAGTGTGAATGGCTTGGTTAACTTTGATAATATAGTGCTATGCATGGTGTGTAGTAGGAATATATGTTTGTTGAGTAGAAAGATTGGGGGTTAGGGTTAGTTAGTGATTAGGGTTAACTTTGCTTAGTGTGTTAATTAGTGATTAGTGATACTTTTGTGGTCATCACCAATAATTTAGTGTTGATATGATTTGGATATAATAAGATGTATTTGGATAAACACCAATTCTCATTGAGGTCTTAAATGCATTCATGTAATTTTTAGATGGAGAGACTTGTTAATGTTCATTACATTGACAAGGAGGCATTCTTGAGTAACAATGCCGACACGGGTGAGGAACCATTGGTTTTTGATAGAAGCCCTAGCTATGAGGATGTTGTTGCAAAAGTGAGACAAGTCTTGAAGTGGATGGACACCAATGTTGATGTTAAGTTAATAGGAAGGTATGATGTTGGAGTTGGAGCCAAATCTCGCTTGAAAAGTATGCCTATCACCTCGGATTTGCATTGGGATGTATACAAGGAAAAAGTATCCCAATCGGAAGACAAGTCACTTGAATTGTTTGCCACCACTGAATCTCCTCGGTTTACCTTTGATTTGAACCGGCATGTCTCTTCCCCAATGGATGACATGAGCTAGAGGACAATGGTGCCACTTGTTGAGCATAGGGTTGTGGTTGATGCCCCCAATGTTTATCCCCCACCATGTCCCCGTGTACCAACTATCAAAGCAAATGAGGTTGAGTTGTATGCCCCCAATGCTTCTAGCCAACCACCAACTAGCCAAGCAAATGAGGTTGAGTTGTATGCCCCAATGCTTCTAGCCAACCACCAACTAGCCAAGCAAATGAAGTTGAGGTGATTGCTAGTGACGGAGTAATTCAAGAGGATGAAGATGCTTATGATGACGACGAAGAGCAAGAGGAAGGGTTTCATGGCAATGATGTTGGTGACTTGGATGTGTACATAGCACAAAAGGACATGGATCGTGACTTGCCTTTTAGGCATCAATATGCGTATGACTCGGATGACGAGGGTCCAGTTGAACAGTTGGACGAGGATGGATTCACAAAGGAGGAGAACCAAATCCACTTTGAGCTGACGGGCTTACAAAAAAGAACTCACTTATTTAAAGATCTCGGCCTTGCCCATAAAGCTGTTGTTGACGGTGGAATGAGAATGACGGCGATTGAGCCAACACCATGCCCGGATCCAGGAGAACCAAGGGTGGAGAATGAGGACGAGAATGCTTATTTGAAGAAAGGATTGAAGTTTCTGAGCTTGCCTATGCTGAAGTTTTGGTTGGCTGACTATGCCATTCGAAACCATAGGCCAATTTATGTTGAGCACTCCGACATGAAATTGCGTTACACCGTGGTGTGTGAGCAAAAGGAATGCACATGGAAGGTTCGTGCAAGAAAGCTTAAAGAAACCGAAGAATGGGTGTTAACAAGTTGTGATACCACTCATAGATGCAAACCGCCATCGAAACGACTTAGAAAGACACACCGTCAACTCACATCTGAGTATCATGGATACAAATGGATGAAAGACATAGCCTTTGATCCCACTGTGAAAGTGAGGTTTCTCATGCGGACGGTGAAAAAACAATTTGGTTATGAAGTCAAGTATGGGAAGGCATGGAAGGCAAAGGCAAATGCTATTAGGATGTTGTACGGTGGTTATGAAGAAGCATACAACCAGCTCCCAAGGTTGTTGGCCGCCATTGCACATAGGAACCCGGGCATGTTTCATGTGGTCGAGGATCACGAGGGAGTGTTCCACCGTGCCTTCTGGAGTTATGGACAATGTGTGGAGGCGTTTCAGCATTGTCGTCCGGTCTTGTCTATAGATGGCACGTTCTTGACCGGTAGATATAAGGGCACACTAATGGTAGCAATGGCGCACTCATCAAACGACAAAGTGTTGCCATGTGCATTTGCTTTGGTGCCTTCCGAGCACCAAGACAACTGGGAGTGGTTCATGGGTCATGTTAGGCACAACGTGATTGGGGCTAGGGAGGTATGCATCATATCGGACCGACATCATGGCATACGCAAGGCAATGGACATTGTTATTCCAGGATTTCCAAAGCTTCACCACAGATGGTGCATGAGGCATTTCGTGGCCAACTTTTATCGGGCATGTAAGAGCAAGGAGCTCAGCAAAGACCTTACCCATGTATGTGTGGCCTTCACCACCCAAGGTTTCGATGCTCGGTACAACAAACTCTTTGCAGCGATGAACGAAGGGGGAAAAGACTTCTTAACTAGGAATTTAAGTGAGAAGCACAAGTGGGCACGCGCTCATGACGATGGTGGTTGGCGATATGGCGACATGACGAGCAATCTCGTAGAATGTTTCAACAATGTGTTGAAGGGTGCTCGTGCTTTGCCGGTGACTGCAATAGTGGAGTACACCTTCTTCAAGCTTAATGAGTACTTTCAGAGGCATTCTGAAGAGACTGCAAAATGGATAGGTGAAAAAAAGGATTATCCGGAAAAGGTTGATGAATGGTTGCAGTTACAAGCAAGCAAGTCTTCATGACAACAAGTTATCGTATTCGATAGACTTGAAATGATCTATCAAATTGATGAGCCAGGTGGCACAACACGAGATGGTAGACAATATGGTGGTGCTGCATTTGAGGTGAAACTGAAGACTCGGTGGTGCCAGTGCGAGAGGCCTAGTAAGTATCATTGGCCATGCTCGCATTTGATAACGGCGGCGAAGGCGAGAAACATACATGTTAATGATGAAAAACCGTGAGGATGCAAGAGTTCCATGTGGAAGCTACTAGGTTGACATGGGCGCCAAGATTTCACCCTTTCTTGGACCAATCACAGTGGCCTGAGTACCATGGCCCTCATATTAGGCCAGACCCTCTTCTGAAGGTGGAGACGAAGGGTAGAAGGAGAACTAAGATGTTCAGGGGTGATATGGATGACCTGGCTGGATACACTGGCATGAAACAATTTGGTAGCGGTCATTTCATGGAGGCTCCTGACATTATCAACTGTGGGGTGTGCGGTGAAGGGGGACACAATGAGCGGACATGCAAAAAAAAGAAAACCAAAAAAAGAAAAACAAGTCGTGGAGGCGGCACCGATGGTGAAAGAGGTGGAAGAGGTGACGGTGGTGGTGGTCGAGGAAGAACGAGTGTCAGAGGTGGTAGTGGTGGTCGTAGAGGGAGCACAAGTGCTAGAGGTGCTAGTGTTCGTAGAGGGAGCACAAGTGCTAGAGGTGGTGGTCGAGCTAGCACAAGTGCTAGAGGTGGTGGTCGAGCAGGCACAAGTGCTAGAGGTGGTCGTGGTCGAAGAGGAAGCACAAGTGCTAGAGGTGGTCGTAGAGGAATGGTTGATAATGGATCGGCCTTCGGTTATTTGTTTAATCCAGATGGTTGATCTAATAATAATGGTATATTATTTGTTCATACAATTCCTAGCATTTATGCATTTGCTCTCTTAATGTCTTGTGCTAACAATTGTTCTTTTTGTAGGCATGGCTTCATCCGGTTCCAGGACGAGGCCACCGTGCGCGGACCAAGAGGACATGCCGAAGACGTGGTTGGAGGCCAGTTTGGACAAGAAGAAGGAGAAGGATGTGCCCACACCACCATGTTGGTGTGGTGATGTTTGCAAGCTGAAGGTGTCCACTGACCGCAACAAGTCATGGACAGAAGGTAGAAGGTTTTTCGTGTGTCCCAACTGTGCACATGATCGTCGAAGGCCAACTAACGCATATGACATACCACCGGTATGTTAGGTGTACATATAAAAAACATCAACAAGTTGTCACTCATATGTCTAACAAAATCATGGTTTATATGTAGTCCCCTCCTCCACTTTGCAAGTACTTCACTTGGATAGATCACGAGGTACCAAAAGATATCCAAGAGGACCAACGTGCAGATTGGTTACGGAGGCAGCGCCTATTCGAGGAGTCCTATGCACGGGGATTGGAGCGGGAGCGTCGTGAGAAGGAGGCTCGTGAGCGCAAGAAGCGTGAGCAAGAGAGGGCACGCAAAGAGAAGGCGGCTCGTCAAGAAGAGAGGGCAAGCAAACTTGCAAGGGCTCGCGATGCACGAGAGGAGGACGAGGCACGTGACAAGAAGGGAAAGTGGCCCCGGACTACTCAGTAGACAAATGGAAAGGCACCGGCGTCGATGATGAACTGTCGAGACTTTGTTTAATGTATGAACTTATTATTCGAGACCTTGTGTGGTCATGAACTATTTCTGTCATTCGAGACTATTTGAGATTATGTGCAAACTATGTTCGTCATTCGAGACTAGTTGATATGCTTTGTTCATATTTTTGGTTGAGAGTAGCATGCTTTCTTCATATTTAACAGTGTTTGCTAGTTGTTGCTAAGCAAAAACTTTAACAAGCTGTGTGCAAAAACACCAGGCCCACACCCAGACGCCAGGGTGCATGGCGTCTGCCTCCCAGATCCAGACGCCAGGGTCCCTGGCGTCTGGCTTGCTTTGCTCACGCAGGTGACCAGACAGGCCGTCTGGTGTGTCTGATGGACACCCAGATGCCAAGGTCCCTGGCGTCTGCCTCCCAGATCCAGACGCCAGGGTCCCTGGCGTCTGGCTTGCTTTGCTCGCGCAGGTGACCAGACAGGCCGTCTGGTGTGTCTGATGGACACCCAGACGCCAAGGTCACTGGCGTCTGCCTCCCACACCCAGACGCCAGGGTCCCTGGCGTCTGGCTTGCTTTGCTCACGCAGGTGACCAGACAGGCCGTCTGGTGTGTCTGATGGACACCCAGACGCCAAGGTCCCTGGCGTCTGCCTCCCAGATCCAGACGCCAGGGTCCCTGGCGTCTGGCTTGCTTTGCTCACGCAGGTGACCAGACAGGCCGTCTGGTGTGTCTGATGGACACCCAGACGCCAAGGTCCCTGGCGTTTGGTGTCCAGAAAGCATTCTTGTCTAATGGATAAGATTCGAGTGGATAAGATTTTGGGCCCACCTCTACCCCTCTCATCCATTCATCTCCACCTCTACCCCTCTCATTTCACTCATATCCACCCACTCACACCTCTAGCCCTGCCAACGTCACTCCCTCGTCCAGCACCCTAACCCCCCCCCCTCAGATCTCTCACAAATCGGTCCGGTTTCACCGTTGGATCTTCAGGATTTCGAGACTAGAAGGTAAATCAACTCCACCCCCATTTTTTGGTTGGTTTAATTTATCATACTTTTGTGAAAACCCTAGTTTTTTTCCTCGTGGTTTAATGTATCATAGGTTAGCTACTAAGAGATTTGTGTGCTGTAGATGGCTAACGAAACTCAGTGGGTGCTTAGCCCTGTTGTTCATATGCATGGCTTGTCTCCATGTATTGTGCAAGTTAGTCAAATGGACCTCACTTTCGATTGGTTGAAGACTAAATTCATGTTGAAGCAAGGGTTGAAGGAAGAGGATTTTGTGTACTACGTCAGCAGGAGGAAGTCAGATGGCCCCGGGGAAAGAAAATTGGTTGACATAACTGACGATGACAAGATTCAAGAAATGCTGGAAGAATGGAAATGGAAAAGGGTTGTTGACTTGCATTGCTACAGGAAACCGAGTTATATGTGATGTTCATGTCGTTTCAACCATCATGGTCATGAACTACTTATGTCATTCGAGACTATTTGTGTAATTTGAACTATGTTTGTAATTTGCATTGTATCGTAGACCATCGTGGTCATGAACTAAGTTTGTAATTTGAACTATGTTTGTCATTTGTCAACTATAGTGTTATGAAAAGACTATGCAATGCTTATGTATGTATGTTATTCGAAACTACAAGTGAAAAGACAAAACTACAAGTGAAAAAGCAAGTATTGTCTGCACCAGGACCAGACGCCAAGGACCCTGGCGTCTGGCTCCCCTGCTTTACCCTGTTTCTGGTGTCAGTAGACTGCCAGACGCCAAGGACCCTGGCGTTTGGTCCCCTAACATACATCCAGACGCCAAGGACCCTGGCGTCTGGTCCCCTGACATACAGCCAGACGCCAAGGATCCTGGCGTCTGGCTCCCTGTGCATATAAATGACTAAATACAGATTTCATCATTCATGTCAAACATTCATATAAACATTCATTTAAATGACTAAATCACAGGAAACAACAATTACCATAAATCACATCATTCATTCATGTCAAACATTCATAGCAACTTCACGAATCCGGTACAACTTAATTCGAACGGCAACAAGTTCATGGAAAGAAACGACAAGAAGTTCATGGAAAGAGACTACACCAGGTTCGTCGAAACAAACTAGAACAAGCTCATTGAAACAAACTACAACAAGCTCACTTCTTCCTTCCTCTCTTCACGATATCTGCAAGTGTATGCTCCTCCTCTTCGCTAGCCTCATGCTCCTCCTCTTCGCTAGCCTCCTCCGCCTCTGCATCAATGTTGGACTTATATCTTTGCATTCCCGCAGGCATAAATTGATGAGGATACTCCAGACTATGGAATTGAGTGTTCCATATCTTCTTTCTACCTTTCTGGCCCGGTGTCTTAGCTATTGCTTTGCCTTTTTTAGAGCGGGCATTGCCTTGTGTCGGTTGTGTAACCTGTGATGGTTGTGGAGCATCAACATCATACTCATGATCCTCTTGATGTGTTGCATCATACTCATGCTCATCATGATGTGTTGGCTCCTCTTGATGTGCTGGCTCCTCTTCATTGACCTCCTCCTCTATGTCCTCTTCGTTCTGGACATAACGCCGTTTATTAGCTATGGTGGCGCGGCTACCTGGTGCATACACGTCACTGGACTGAGCACCATGGCAAGAAAGCATAGCTGCCATCTTATGGAACCGCTTCTTGAACTTCTGCGACAACACAAAAGATGCTATGATATGAGATCCAAATAACTAATCCGTGAAAAAAACTTTTATAATATATTGCGACTAACCTCCATCGTGCTCCTAAGAGTCCTCTCAGATAATGCACCACCAGGTGGATGACTCAGTGCAACATTGGCATCGTTGACGCACAGAAGCAACTCTCTGCCCTGCAATTCATGAACACACCAAACTTATGTATTTGAAAGAAGACAACATGATGCAAGTATGTTAGAATAGGTCAAATAGACTACCATTTCGTCATGCATCGGTGCGTAGTCAACATGAGCCCCTCTGGTGTCTCTCACAGCCGTGTTGAAGGTATGATAACCTTCTGCAGTCTCCGGGTCTTCAGACACCAACTCCGACCACTCCTCGTGAGTCCAACCTGGCTTCAGCTTTAACCGGTAACAATCCGCATACCACACTTGATACTTCTGATATGCTGACTGATTGTGAGGTCTATTCTCTGATTGCACTAACGTGTCTCTTTGATTCCAAATTACTATCCACGCACGGTGTTTGTTTGCCCAATCCGATATATCCTGATTGTTCCTTCGATCGAACCTACAAATGATGCACGGGACAAAGCATTAGCAAACACTGACTTATTCAATGCTCTACTACATACTCAAGGCATGCTTGCTTACCGATGCAGAGATAGCATTTCCTCCTTGCTCTCCTCAATTGGAATACCTTGTCTTTTTCCAAATTGTCTTGCCACACGGTCTACAAAGTGCCACTCGACTGCGAAGAAGCATATCATTGGGCACCTCGCCCGCCAAAGATGGCTATCACGCGTGCACATCTCATTAAGATCAAAGTCACGATCTTCCACATAAGGCAACCAATGTACCTGCAAAACAAAGAGATACATTGTTAGCTACATACATAAGTTTCATTCTTGACTAAATTTTATCTCATCGAACTTCTCATAACCTGCTTAGCAGTCAAGGTGTCCAGCTCGTTCATATAGCACTTGTATCGCACATGCGAGCTTCCTGTGTACACTGTCACTTGTTCCCAATAGTAAGCAAGCGTAGGGCGCCGATATGGATCATCATCATGCAACCCGTCATGATTACCCCGTGGGTTTGCCATGAGGGGGTTCTTCAAATCGGGCCGTCCAACCGGGATCCGCTCCCACATCCACACGGATAGGCTCCAAACAAACCCAGACAATGAGGATGTACCTCCCTTCCTCCGACACGCCAAGTCAAGCTGCAATCAAACAAACATGTTAGATATGGAGGCGCATGACAAATGCAAAATAATTGGTTGCAAATATCTCTTACCTGACGATACAAGTATGCTAGTGCGGCCGAACCCCAGCTATACTGGGTATCCCAGTTATTAAGTGGCTCCAAGAACATCCAGAGGGCTGAGTTCCCGGTTGCATCTGAGAAGACTACCTTGGTTAGTACATACCAAAGATAGGCCCGCGCGTACTGCTGCACAACCACGTCATTGGCATCCTGAGGGCACGGGTTGGTGTTTCCTCTGACCAGTTTTAGCCAAGAATGCCTCACTTTCGCTGTATCGGCCTTGCCTTCCTGAGGGCCCTCGGGCTGAACGCCAATTAAATCGGCAGTCCGTTCTCGCCAATTACCCACGCTGACACGACCGGTAACAGCTTGTCCATTGATAGGAAGGCCGCTTATCATAGCCATGTCCTATAGGGTCATCGTCATCTCCCCACATGGAAGGTGGAAGGAGTGAGTCTCCGGCCTCCAACGATCCACAAGTGCGGTCAGCGCCGCGTGGTTCACCGGCGGAGCGCGTCGCTTAAACTGCAACACGAATGGGAGAAGACCCAATCTCCGAATGTAAGGCTCATACCGCGGGTCGTAATCAAAGTCATCAGCGGAATGACCCCTCATGCGCATAGCAACTACAACCTGCAAATAAAGTGATGTTTTAATAATCAATACAAGAACACAAATGAGAAACAACGAAAATTGACCCAGTCTTGCTTCTTACCTGTCCATTTTCAATGGCACGAGCACGATGCTCCTTATCCCACTCATCGATTAATCCGTCATACCAAGGTCCATCACCATCCGCCATCCTACAAAAAAATTTCACAAACATATATGAATACATGAACAATATCAAACAATTTCCTTCTCCAAGTTTATTCCATATGAAAACACCATTCTTCTCAAACATAACCACATCATTTCTTTCTTCTACATATGCACACATATCATCTAGAGTACCAAATTTCACCATCAAATATATTTCATTATCATCATCCGCCATTCTATTGAACAAATCATGTCACACACAATAAGAAAATTTCATCATCTCTTTTGCATAAATTTTTTTGCCAACAATAGGATTATCTACACATACACACATCATCTATCAAACCAAATATAGTATGCCAAAGTCTATTTTACATACACAAATCATATATTCATCACCCCTCTTAATTCAAAAAAAAAATCCTATGGACAACATATACACAAAACCGAATTGATTTTACCTACATGTTCAACTACACATCATCTACTGCATACGTAATCATCTATCAACTACACAAAATTTTCTAAAAATAAGAAACCATCTACTCATCTAACATCACCTAGTGTTGAATAATGCATCCAACCAAAGAGGGGAAAACAAAAAAAAATTGGAGGGAATGGGGGAGAATACCTCAAAGAAGCTTGGGGGGGTCCGATCTGTG
>NC_041392.1:588896077-588940574 GCF_002162155.2 Triticum dicoccoides | reverse complement strand
TGCCAACAATAGGATTATCTACACATACACACATCATCTATCAAACCAAATATAGTATGCCAAAGTCTATTTTACATACACAAATCATATATTCATCACCCCTCTTAATTCAAAAAAAAATCCTATGGACAACATATACACAAAACCGAATTGATTTTACCTACATGTTCAACTACACATCATCTACTGCATACCTAATCATCTATCAACTACACAAAATTTTCTAAAAATAAGAAACCATCTACTCATCTAACATCACCTAGTGTTGAATAATGCATCCAACCAAAGAGGGGAAAACAAAAAAAAATTGGAGGGAATGGGGGAGAATACCTCAAAGAAGCTTGGGGGGGTCCGATCTGTGAGTTTGAGGGGTTGATGGAGTAGATCAAGGGGGGTGGTGGTGGGAGGGAGAGAAGGGGCGAAGAACAGAGCCCTCTGTTCGTCGTGCGCCGCCAGGAGAAAGATGGGGATGGGTGGGCTGGCCCGCGCGGTTATCCACTTACCGGGGCCAGACGCCAGGGACCCTGGCGTCTGGCTCCTTTGCCATGTCAGCAGGTCAACGGGCAGGCGGGCAGTGCGGGCCAGGGGCCAGACGCTAGGGACCGTGACGTCTGCTTCGTAACCCAGACGCCAGGGACCTTGGCGTCACCGAAAAAGGTCAGAAACGAATTTTTTTTTAAAACGAGGTCAAATCGGGATTTAGTTTGCCTTAAGGGTCAGAACAGTAATTTTGTCCACCATAGCCCGTGTCACGCGTGCGGCGCGAGGCGCCGACAGTGGTGCCACTGCCATGGTGGACGAGGCGCGGCATGACCCGCACGGCGGGCCGACGCCGGAATAAGCCGATGGCCAGGAATGTCTGCTCAGTCCCTCGTGTCATTGCATGTGGATACAGAAGAGCGTCTCGCCACGCCGCCGATCAAGGCGGGCGTTGGGTTGTGTTCGGCTGTTCGCCGCCGGCGGGTGGCACGCATCCGCAAGCCCGGCTTGGCTCGATGTTAAAACCAAAGCCTGCACACCAGTCCATCAGGCCCAGCAAAAGATGGAATTAGAGATCCAACTTGTCTTCAACAATCCTCAAGCGCGAGAGCTGTTTGTCAATGGTTTTACTGTTTCTTCTTTTTTCAATGGTTTTCTTCGTTTTCTTCTCGGGTTCTACTAAATTTTCATCATTTTTCTTCAGTTTCCTTTTGTTTCTTCTCCGTTTTTATTGGTTTTTCCTTTTCTATCCTATTTCTTTATTTTTCTTCGGTTTTCTTTGTTTCTTTATTAGTTTTCACTCATTTTCCTCTTTTCTGTTTCACTGTTTCCATGCTTTGCACTGGTCTGCACTGGTTCTTTTTTAAAAAGAATCTTACACATTATACTTTTTCCTTATATATCAAAACATTTTTAATACACGTTTCACATGCATGATTACTATATTTTTCACAATATATTTGGTATATATCTAAAATATTTTTCTTGTGCAGATTTAATATTTTTATATACATGATCAACATTTTTTCAAATATATATTTTGATGTTTTACTTTTTCATACACACTGTGCATTTTTATTATACATCTAAAACATTTTTATACATAACATTTTTTAATACACTATACACATTTTTCATGTACATGATTAACATTTTCTCAAATATATGTTTTGATGTCTATTGTTTTCATACACATTTTACATTTTTGATAGATTAATTTTTTTTAATATTTTTTGATTTTTACTTTTTCTCGTACAGCTCATACATTTTTCTTATGCATGTGGCACATTTGTTTTTACACAGTTAACATTATTTTTTAACAGTGTGAAAAACATTGTTTTTGAACTACACAAACATTTTTGGTACATGTATAAACATATTCTTGAAAATCCCATGTACATGTTTTTGAAACACGTGAACATTTGTTAAACAGATGTTACATACATATTTTTTGAAATCTATTGACAATTTTTGTTAATTATGCTTATAAAAATTTACACAACGTTAACCTTTTTCAAATTCTAGATTTTAATTTTGTTGAAGTAAATTAAGTTTTGCAATATATATATATATATATATATATATATATATATACTTAAAATATATTGTAAAATATAAAGTTAAAAATGATTGAATGAAAAACATTAAAAAATGAACTAACCTGTAAGTTGGGCCGGACATTACTTATGGTTGGAGAATACTAGGTTGGCCCATCGGTGTATCTGTTGACGTGAGTGCACGCTAGGTCTCGCTATAAGTGAGACATAGTCGTGCCCGTCCTCAAACAAACGCACATGGCAAGCTTCATGGGCCAGTGACCCATCTCAAACGTCTGGATTTTCTTCAGCAAGCACTTATTAGCTATTTTTGTTGTTACTTTGGCGTCCCCAAGTACCAAGCAAGATTAGTGTTTTCCTATGATGCCTAGCAAGGTAGTCCATCCCGACTTTTGAGCTCCTGCACCACAGAAACATGGCGGCTACTCCGGCGTGCGCGCTCTGTGGCGGGCCGATTCATGGAGGCATGTGTTGCTCAAATGTGCAATGTCGAGAAGTGTGTGGGCACTATCTCTTGAATCCTTGGTGGAAACTATGAGCCTTGATGTGAATCCAAACGCCAAGGACTGGTTATTCAACATGCAGAGTCTATTGTCACATGCACATTTCACTCGGCTCGGTGTATCCCTGTGGGCTATCTGGGGCTCAAGGAGAAAAGTGCTTCATGAGGACGTATACCAGACGCTGTTTGCTACTAATGCTTTCACCAACTCATTCATAGATGACTTACAGGCGATGAAGAAGACATAAGTAGTGAGAGGGCCAAGCATCCCTGCTAGGCAGAGCGGATGGGTTGCTACACCGGACTGTGGCCGCTGTGTGCAGGGATTTTCATGGAAATTACATGAGAGCCTCAACGATCACTTTTGTGGGAATCTCCGACCCAACCATTCCGGAAGTCCTAAGCCCTTGCAGTCCGGAAAGCATAGTCTTTGGCGAATGATCTCTATGAGCAAAGAATATATATTGCTTCAAATTGCAAAGTTGTCTTCGATGACATCAAGCAGAGAAGTGAGGCAAGTTATGGTGCGATTATTCATGAAATTATAGATCATCCTAGTCTTTTTACTAGTTGCTTTTTTAGTCATGAGCATAGGAGCTTGAATGTCGAGGCTCACAATTTAGCGAAGCATGCTCTTACACTCGATGTTGGCCGTCATGTTTTGTTAGACAACCCATATGATCTTACTTTCATCCATATAAACAATGTGACGAGTTAAATAAAAATTTGTGAGATTGTCTCAAATAAGGCTATTTTTATTGTATATGTATATACGGGTGAAAGAGCCGCCTGCAACCTTTTTTTCAAGCATCCAAGCACTCCCTTTGAAGCCAAGGTCCACCAGTCTGCAAACGCCAAGGGCGTCTCGGCTCCTATTTTAAAAGTGAAAATGAAAAATGAAGTCTGGGATACATTACTAAAGGAAATATGCCCTAGAGGCAATAATAAAGTTGTTATTTTATATTTCCTTATATCATGATAAATGTTTATTATTCATGCTAGAATTGTATTAACCGAAAACTTAATACATGTGTGAATACATAGACAAAACATAGTGTCCCTGGTATGCCTTGATACGTCTCCGTCGTATCTACTTTTCCAAACACTTTTGCCCTTGTTTTGGACTCTAACTTGCATGATTTGAATGGAACTAACCCGAACTGACGATGTTTTCAGCAGAATTATCATGATGTTATTTATGTGCAGAAACAAAAGTTCTCGGAATGACCTGAAATTCCACGGAGCAACTTTTTGGAAAATATAAAAAATACCTGCAAAAGATGAAGGCCAGGGGGCCCACCACCTGTCCACGAGGGTGGGGGCGCGCCTGCCCCCCTAGGGCGCGCACCCTACCTCGTGGCCCCAGGAGCTCATCCGACTCCAACTCCAACTCTATATATAGAAAAAAATCAAAGAGAAGAATTCATCGCGTTTTACGATACGGAGCCGCCGCCAAGCCCTAAAACCTCTCGGGAGGGCTGATCTGGAGTCCGTTCGGGGCTCCGGAGAGGGGAATCCGTCGCCGTCGTCATCATCAACCATCCTCCATCACCAATTTCATGATGCTCACCGCCGTGCATGAGTAATTCCATCATAGGCTTGCTGGACGGTGATGTGTTGGATGGGATCTATCATGTAATCAAGTTAGTTTTATTAGGGTTTGATCCCTAGTATCCACTATGTTCTGAGATTGATGTTGCTATGACTTTGCTATGCTTAATGCTTGTCACTAGGGCCCGAGTGCCATGATTTCAGATCTGAACCTATTATGTTTTCATCAATATATGAGAGTTCTAGATCCTATCTTGCAAGTCTATAGTCACCTATTATGTGTTATGATCCCTTAACCCCGAAGTGACAATAATCGGGGTACTTACCAGTGATGATCGTAGTTTGAGAAGTTCATGTATTCACTATATGTTAATGCTTTGTTCCTGTACTCTATTAAAAGGAGGCCTTAATATCCCTTAGTTTACGCAAGGACCCCGCTGCCACGGGAGGGTAGGACAAAAGATGTCATGCAAGTTCTTTTCCATAAGCACATATGACTATATTCGGAATGCATGCCTACATTACATTGATGAACTGGAGCTAGTTCTGTGTCACCCTAGGTTATGATTGTTACATGATGAACCGCATCTGGCATAATTCTCCATCACTGATCCATTGCCTACGAGCTTTCCACATATTGTTCTTCGCTTACTTACTTTTCCGTTGCTATTGCTACCATCACTACAAAATATCAAAAATATTACTTTTGCTATCATTACTTTTTGCTACCGTTACCACTATTATCATATTACTTTGCTACTAAACACTTTGCTGCAGATATTAAGTTTCCAGGTGTGGTTGAATTGACAACTTAGCTGCTAATACTTGAGAGTATTCTTTGGCTCCCCTTGTGTCGAATCAATAAATTTGGGTTGAATACTCTACCCTCGAAAACTGTTGCGATCCCCTATACTTGTGGGTTATCAAGACTATTTTATGGCGCCGTTACCGGGGAGCATAGCTCTATTCTTTGAGTCACTTGGGATTTATATCTGCTTATCATTATGAAAAACTTGAGAGATCCAAAAACTAAGATTTATTCCTCAACTACGAGGGGAGGTAAGGAACTGCCATCTAACTCTGCACTTGATTCACCTTCTGTTATGAGTAAGCTTGCGACACCTAAACCTACTTCTGCTATTCGTTTTGATATGTCGTTGATGATGCCACTTCTGCTATGCATGATACTTATGATGAAACTACTTCTATGCTTGATACTACTGTGCCACTTGGTAAATTTCTTGATGAACAACTTGCTAGGGCTAGAGAGAATGAAAATATTGAATCTGATAATACTGATGAAATTGATGATGAAGACTTGCCTGTTATTCCTTAGGGTTATGTTTTTGATAAAGAAGCTTCTTTAGCTATTTTAGCTTGCAAAGATAGATACGAACTTAAGAGGTTATTAGCTAAGTGGAATCAGCAATCACTAAATGCTAGAATGAAACCTGGCCCTGCTTTTGCTACTTCACCTATCTATGTTACCGATAAGGATTATGAATTCTCTGTTGATCCTGATGTAATTACTTTGGTTGAATCCGATCCTTTTCGTGGCTATGAATCGGAAACTGTTGTGGCACATCTTACTAAGTTAAATGATATAGCTACCCTGTTCACTAAAGATGAGAGAACTCGCTACTTTTATATCCTTAAAATATTTCCGTTCTCATTAAAGGGTGATGCTAAGACATGGTTTAATTCTCTTGATCCTGGTTGTGTGCGTAGTCCCCAGGATATGATTTATTACTTCTCTGCTAAATATTTCCCTGCTCATAAGAAACAAGCTGCTTCAAGGGATATATATATATATAATTTTGTACAAATTGAAGAAAAAAGTCTCCCACAAGCTTGAGGGAGGCTTCTCCAATTACTTAATGCTTTGCCTGATCATCCTCTTAAGAAAAATGAAATACTTGATATCTTTTATAATGGACTAACCGATGCCTCCAGAGATTACCTGGATAGTTGTGCTGGTTCTGTTTTCAAGGAAAGAATGCCGGATGAAGCTGAAATTCTATTGAATAATATGCTGACAATGAAAATAATTGGACACCTCCTGAGCCAGTTCCTGAGCCTATTCCTAAACCAACTCCGAAGAAGAGAGGTATTCTATTTCTCAGTCCTGAATATATGCAAGAGGCAAAGAAATCTGTGAAAGAAAAAGGTATTAAAGCTGAAGATGTTAAGAATTTACCTCCTGTTAAAGAAATACATGGTCTTAATTTACCGCCTGTTGAAGAAACATATGATCCTAATCCATTACCTATTGAAGAAACTCGTGGTCTTGATAACCCGACACAGGTAGTAAAGGTAAATTCTCTCTATAGATATGATAAAGCTGAAATCCCATTTACTAAGTTTGCTAGCCCATGCTTAGATGAGTTTGATAAATTTATGGCTAAGCAATAAGATTTTAATGCTTATTTTGGTAAACAATTGAAATACAAGTCAAACATGCTTGAACACTTGGGTGATTATATGGCTAATGTTAAAGATGAACTTAAACTTATTAGTAAACATGCTTCTATGGTTACCACTCAAGTTGAACAAGTACTTAAAACTCAAAATGATTTGCTCAATGAATTGAATAGTAAGAATAATGATTATGTTGTTAGACCGGCTACTAGAACTGGTATAATGACTTAGGAACCTTTGTATCCTGAAGGCCACCCTAAAAGAATTGAGCAAGATTCTCAGAGAAATAATGTAGATGCACCTATTCCTTCTAATAGGAAGAAAAAGAAAAATTATAGGACTTTGCATGCTTCTAGTAAACCTATTACTGAAACACCTGAGAATCCAAATGATATTTCTATTTCTGATGCTGAAACATAATCTGGTAATGAACCTGAAACTAGTGATAATGTTAATGATAATGTTCATAATGATGCTCAACCTAGTAATGATAATGATATAGAAATTGAACCTGCTGTTGATCTTGATAACCCACAATCAAAGAATCAACGTTATGGTAAGAAAAACTTTGTTGCTGGGAAACATGGTAAAGAAAGAGAACCATGGGTTTAGAAACCCATGCCTTTTCCTCCCAAACCATCCAAGGAAACAGATGATGAGGATTTGAGCGCTTTGCTGAAATGATTAGATCTATCTTTTTGCGTATACGATTAATTCATATGCTTAAAATGAATCCTTATGCTAAGTACATGAAAGATATTGTTACTAATAAAAAAAAGATACCGGAAGCTGAAATTTCCACCATGCTTGCTAATTATACTTTTAAGGGTGGAATACCTAAGAAACTAGGAGATCCTGGTGTACCAATTATATCATGCTCTATTAAAAGAAACTATGTTAAAACTGCTTTATGTGATCTTGGAGCCGGTGTTAGTGTTATGCCTCTCTCTTTATATCATAGACTTGATTTGAATAAGTTGACACCTACTGAAATATCTTTGCAAATGGCTGATAAATCAACTGCTATACCTGTAGGTATTTGTGAGGATGTGTCTGTTGTAGTTGCAAACGTTACTATTTTAACGGACTTTGTTATTCTTGATATTCCCGAGGACGATGGTATGTCTATTATTCTTGGAAGACCCTTTTTGAATACTGCAGGGGCTGTTATTGATTGCACTAAAGGCAATGTCACTTTTCATGTTAATGGTAATGAGCATACGATACACTTTCTGAGGAAACAACCTCAAGTTCATAGTATCAACTCTATTGAAAAAATTACATCGATTATATTTGGAGGTTTTGAATTTCCTCTTCCTACTATCAAGAAGAAATATGATATTCTTATTATTGGGGATGTGCATATCCCTGTTGAGGTAACATAGTGTTATTCGAAATTTCTCCGATTCCATGTTATTCGGAATGAGTTCGTTAACAAGACTTGATCAACCTTGTTAGTGGATTCCTTTTGATGAGCATGAGATGGATGAAGTTAGAAGGCACAACCTTCTGTACCCTACTTTTACTTTATGTTATTTATATTAAATAAAATAAAAATAAATATTTTTCTGTCCGTTATCTGATTGTCCGTGCAATATAAAAATACCCCAAAAATAAGAATTCTCCAACTGTCCTGTTTGATCTTTATGAAAATTCTTACACTATGGACTTAGAGGATTTTCCCACTGCTTGCAAACTTTCACAATGGGGTAGTATCAGGGATCCTCACAAATCTGAATTTAGAGATTTTCTTGCTAGCATAACTGTGGGAGAATCTAGAGATATAGCACAAGCTACCATAGGGAGCATTCACTTTCCTGCTATACATTACTTTGCTCTCTTCATAGGTAGATGCATTAATGGTAAAGATGAAGCATGTCACATGTGTGTCCCTGACCTCAGTATTCTTAGGAGTGCCGTGTTAGGAGATAAATCTTATAATTTGGGAGCCATTGTTGCACGTAGGTTGCATCTTAATAGATTTAATAGAGATTTCTTTGGAGGAATTTATGCAACCCGCATAGCTAATTTTCTTGGTATAGTCATACGCGAAGATGATATTGAATTACCCCCTGCTTACCTAGACTTTAATGCTATGATTCACCACCAGTTTGTAGAGAGGAATGAATCACCTCTCCAGTATTGACTAATCTTTGACAGACGCCATGTTGTCCATATTACTCTCCCTGCTCCTGCCTTCTTTGCTCATCAGGCAAAAGGAAGATATGTTATTACCAGAGAGGAGGCAGATGAGTATGAGAGGAGAGCGGAGGCCGCTCGTCGCCACGCTGCAGCGCAGGAGGCGATAGCCGCTGCATCTCAGTACGACCACAACTACTATTATGGATATCCGCCAGGCCAGCCGTGGCCATAGACCAACTTAGGCCAAAAGCCTAAGCTTGGGGGAGTACGTATTTCCCACCGACATTACATTTATGTTCACACACTCATTGCTAGATGTCGGTGCTCATACTTTTTCATTATATCATCCATGCTAGTTTACTTTCCTTTTTATGCCTTCTTCTTGTGTGTTTAATAAACCTTAAGAAAAAAAATTAGTTGTAGCTTTTAGCTAGTTTTAATTTCCATGCTTGTAGTAGTAACTAAAAAGAAAACCCAAAAATATTTCCTGTTCTTCTTTTTGCTTGTTGGGAGCTTTCCCGTGTAAATAGTTGTATTTCTTTTCTTTGGGGTCGATAGGAGAAGACCATGCTTAAGTTGTTGAAGTGGCTCTTATATGCATTATTGCTCATCTGACAAAAGAGCCCATATTGCCTTGTCTTCTCCTGTTTATTGAATGCTTGCAGATTCCAGCTTAGTCCAATGCGCGTGCACAATTATTATTATTCACATCGTTCGGTCGTGCAAGTGAAAGGCAATTATGACGATATATGATGGACTCACTGAGATGAGAAAAGCTGGTATGAACTCGACCTCTTTTGTTTTTGTAAATATGATTAGTTCATCATTCCTGATTCGGCCTATTATGAATAAACATGTTTGCAATGACAACTAGAGATCATAGTTATTGTGCCATGCTTGATTAGCTATGAGTTATAATGGTTTACCTTGCGTGCCAACATGCTATTGAAATGCTTATGATGTGGTATGATATGGTGTTATCCTCCTCTGAATGATTTAAGTGACTTGACTTGGCACATGTTCACGCATGTAGTTGAAACAAAATCAACATAGCCTTCACGATATTTATGTTCATGGTGGATTATATCCTACTCATGCTTACATTCGGTGTTGATTAATTTTAATGCATGTTCATGACTATTGTCGCTCTCTAGCTGGTTGCTTCCCAGTCTTTTGCTAGCCTTCACCTGTACTAAGCGGGAATACTGCTTGTGCATCCAATCCCTTAAACCCCAAAGTTATTCCACATAAGTCCACTATACCTACCTATATACGGTATCTACCTGCCGTTCCAAGTAAATTTGGATGTGCCAAACTCTAAACCTTCAAATAAATATCATGTTTTGTATGCTCGAATAGCTCAGGTATCAACTAGGGCTGTCCGTATCCTCCATGTTATGCGGGTTATTCTCAAGAGGAGTGGACTCGGCTCCTCACTCACGAGAAAGTGGCTGGTCACCGGGATGCCCAGTCTCATGCTTTATGCAAAGTAAATCAAAATAATTGCAAACAAAACTTCCCCTGGGACTCTTGTTAGTTGGAGGCACTCGTTGTTTCGAGCAAGCCATGGATTGATGCTTGTTGGTGGAAGGGGGAGTATAAACTTTACCATTCTATTTGAGAACCGCCTATAATGTGTGTAGCATGGAAGATATCGCAATCTCTTGGTTGTTATGTTGACAATGAAAGTATAACGCTCAAAATATTATTCACCTCTATTTCAAAACCGAGCTCTTGCACCTCTACAAATCCCTGCTTCCCTCTGCGAATGGCTTATCTATTTACTTTTCTGTTGAGTCATCATCCTCTTATTAAAAAGCACCAGTTGGAGAGCACTGCTGTCATTTGCATTCATTACTATTAGTTTACATTGAGTATGACTTGACTGGATCCCTTTTACCATGAATTACAATGTCTAGTCAGTCCTTGATCTTTAAAGGTGCTCTGCATTTATATTTTGCGGTCTCAAAACGGGCTAGCGAGATACCATCTTGTTATATCATATTATGATTGTTTTGAGAAAGTGTTGTCATCCGAGATTTATTATTATTGCTCGCTAGTTGATTATGTCATTGATATGAGTAAACTTGAGACCTAATGTAACACCCCAATTATTAAGCTACAATACCTCTCTAGTTAATTTTTCAAGTCATCATGCTTACCAAGCTAATTGCCACTTTGATTCAACTCAATAAAAAAATGCAAACCCAGGAAATATTTCTTTGAACGGCAAATCAAAAATGTTTAAATTATGTCATAAATATCAAAAGTGTTTGTAAAAGTAAATACAACCTCAGTAGGGTTCCATATTTGCCCCTAGCAATTTTTTAGAGGCCCAACAGCACTTACATGAGCCATTTAAATTCAGACATAGTTTAAAACAATTTAAAATAGTCCCAGACTTGGTGAGCAGTTTCACAATATGGTGCTTGAATTATGTATCGATTATTACATGCAGCTAGATTCATTTAGGTGAAAAATAAATAGGAATCTGAGATAAAAGGATTGACAGAAAAAGAAAAGGGAAACGTTTGGAGACGGTGCCCCGGCCGAATCTTCGGCCGGTCGCATCCCACGCGCGAACGCTGCAACCAATTCAGACGAGACACGTAGGCTGCCTGGGGCCACCACTTCCCTCGTCCTGTTTTTCTTCTCCACTCATCTTGTTTTCTCCCTTATCCTCTCGCCCGAGTCCACCTCCTGCTGAGCTGCAGCTTTTTATCGCCGCAACCTCCTCGACCAGGCCCGGCAGCATCTCGCCGGAGAAGAGTTGCCGGTGGAGATGGCCGCCAAAGCCTCCCCCACCCCTCGACGAGCTATTTCTTCCTTCGCGCGGGCGCCTCCCCCATCCACGTTGTTCCCCTGTAAAAGACAGCGATGACGGAGGCACGGGCCCTGCGATGAGTTGCGACGGTGGCGCATGGCGACTGCGGGGACCTCGACGACTACGACGGTTTTCTGCTACGCCGGCGGACAGGTGATGTTGCAACCGTTGGCACAAGTTGCTGGAACCAGACGTCACAGGAGCTGCGACCGGCGGCGGAATTTGCTACAACCATTATGCGCCTGTGGTGCGACCACGATGACCGTGATAACGCTTTTTGTTGCAACCGCGTAGTGTTTTTGCTACTACCAGAGATGTAATTTGCTACTACCAGCGATGATTTTTGTTACATTCATTTGTGAAGACGATGCGACCCAGGCGACGGTGACATTTTTTTGCTGCAACCGAACAATTTTTTGCTACTACCGACTACACAATTTGCTACATCAAAATCCTAGTCATCGTGGTCACCCGTGTCGTCGCTCGTCGCACCACTGCACGCCGGTTTCACCACCTCACACCGGTTGCAGCAAATTTGCTCGCCGGTGGTAGCTTTCCCGCTGCCAGTTGCAACAAATTCGCAACCCGTCGTCGCCGGCCACACTTCGTCATCTTCCTGGTTGTAGCAAAAACAACCACCGTTTGTAGCTTTTCTCGTGCCGTTTGCAGCAAAAATTGTGGATAAAAGCTTAACCATGAAAAACACCTTCGAGCGGCATGGGAAAAGCTTCAACCGATGTGTGAAAAAGCTTCAACGGTGTGTGAAAAGCTTCAACCTTGAAAAAAAGCTTCAATGGCCATGGAAAAACAGCTTCAACCCGGCATGGCCGTTGATGGCATGACGGTGCTGCATCGCCACCGAGCTATGACCATCACTACGTGGAGCTGCGACCAGAGGAGGCAGCTGCTACATGTGTGGAGCCGGGGGCAAGGAGATGCAGATGGCAACCAGCGACGAGGACGGCCAGCGAGGGTCCCGACCGGCGACGAGGATGCCGCGGTGGAGCTTCAAGCTCCGTTTTTCTCGCGGAGGTATGGTGGAGGTGTCGGCGGAGCTCGAGGCCGTTGCAATTTTTATCCAGGAGGGGAGGGGAGTGGAGGGGAGGGTGGGCGTGGGGAACGACTGTGAGGAGGACGAAGCGGGGTTCAGATCTGACGGCCTTAATTGCTATATCGGGCGGCTGTGGCTTGACCGGCCCAACGGTTGGGCCGGTGCGCCGGCGCCCATCAGTTCCCAAAAGAAAATTGTACACATTGGCCCGTATAAACAGAAGCCCAGCCCATCACCACTTTCATCCTCAACCTCCTGTTCACAGGGGTGCGCTGGATGCGCGTGCGGCGTCCATGCCGTGGATGGCCACACGGCGACCATCCGGCGATGCCCTGCGAGGATAAGGCCGACCCGTCTCTTCTCCTGGAAACCCTAGCCCCCGCTTATCCCCTTTCCCTTGCTCGCTCTTCTTTCCCCGCACCAAACCGCCTCTGCCGTCGCCATTGCCTCGCTGTCCGCCTAGCCACCGAGCTCTTGGAGTCCTTCGAGCATGTCCAGGACCTCGTGTGCCATTCCATCAACTAGTACTGCGGATCAAGCCCGAGGAGCCTCACCAACGACACCCGCGTCTACTTCCTCGCCTTCGGCCGCCGCATCTCGCAGTCGTTCGCCACCGCTACGGACCACCCCGGCCTCCCCAACCTCGTCATCGAGCTCGTGGTGAGCTTATCATTCGATTCCCACTCTTTCTGGCCTTGATCCGTGCCCTTGTGTACCGTTTATTGCCGTGGCCAGAGCTCGTCCATGGTCGCGCCTCGTGCGCGCGCGCCCACGCCCTTCCCCGCGCCCTACCGCGCCTGCGCTTGTGCGCCCTGGCGTTGCCCCACTCACTGCTAACTACTGCTGCTTTGCCGCCACCGCTGCGCTGCTTGCTCGCTGTTGCTGCTGTTTTGGCGTTGCCCCGGTGCTCACCCTGTTGGTGCTCTGCTCCTTGCCGCAAGGCCCTGCCTGTGCCGCCCGCCTTGGCCGCTCCCTGCGCCCTCCCGCGCATGCCCCGCGTGCACGCCATGCCCACAGCTGGCGCGCCTCTCGTGCGGCTGCTCCTGGATGCTTTATGTGCTTGAGGCCGTGGCTGCGCATGCCCAGCCGTGAGGCAAGGCTAGACTAATGGCCGGTCCATTTAACTAGTAGTAGGTTAGATTAGGGGCTAAACTATCATATGCCAAGTGGGCCCTTGTACTTAATTAGTTTACTTAATTGGGTAGGCTTATTTCTATTATTAGGTGTAGTCTATGACATTTGGGCTACACTCCCTGTTGACTGGTCAACCCTTGACTAGGTCAACCCAACCATTGGACCCCACTTGTAAGTCACTGAAACTAAGCTGTCGCTGTGTGCACCTAGCCAATTCCTTTTAAATTCGAATTAATAATATTCTAAAAATAATAAAAACTTTAGAAATTCATAGAAAATAAACTGTAACTCCGATGAAAATAATTTATATACCAAAGTTGATCAGAAAAACACGACGAATCCGAATATGCCATCCGTTCATCTGTTACATGCATCTAGCATAGCGAACATGGATCCGTCCCCTCCGATTCATCTGTCCGAAAAATATCAAACGTCGGGAAAACATTTCCGGATGTTTTCCCCCTTTGCCGGTATCACCTATCCCTGCGTTAGATCACCCCTGGCACCGCGTATTGCCTTGTTATATTTTATGATACTTTGTTTGCTCTGTATTTACTTTTTCTTCTCCCTCTTCTTCTCCGGTAGACCCCTAGACCGGCGTTGATGCAACTGAGTACGACTACATCGACAACGAACCCTTCTTGCCAGAGCAACCAGGCAAGCCCCCCTTTGATCACCAGATATCGCCTATTCTTCTCTCTACTGCTTGCATTAGAGTAGTGTAGCATGTTACTGCTTTTCGTTAATCCTATTCTGATGCATAACATGTCATTGTTGCTCCAGCTGTTGATACCTTACCTGCAATCCTAATGCTTAGTATAGGATGCTAGTTTATCATCAGTGGCCCTACATTCTTGTCCGTCTGCCATGCTATACTATCGGGCTGTGATCACTCGGGAGGTGATCACGGGTATATACTACATACTTTATACATGATACATGTGATGACTAAAGTCGGGTTGGCTCGAGGAGTACCCGCGTTTGATTCACGAATTGGGGGCTGGAAGGACATACTTTCCCAACGGCCCTCTGTGTGGATCTTTGTGGCGAAGCGACAGGGCAGGTTGAGACCACCTAGGAGAGAGGTGGGCCTGGCCCTGGTCGGCGTTCGCGGTTATTCAAAGATAACACGTTTAACGAGATCTTGGTATTTGATCTAAGTCTGGCCACTGGCCTATACGCACTAACCATCTACGTGGGGACAGTTATGGGCACTCGACGTCGTGGTATCAGCCGAAGCCTTCGTGACGTCAGCGACTGAGCGGCGCGCGCCGGGTTGGACTAGAACGCCTGCTCTTGTATATGGGAGGCTAGGTCTGCTCACCGGCCGCATACGCAACATGCATGTGTGCAACGGGCGATGGGCCCAGACCCCTGCGCCATAGGATTTAGACCGGCGTGCTGACCTCTCTGTTGTGCCTAGGTAGGGTTGCGACGTGTTGATCTTCCGAGGCCGGGCATGACCCAGGAAAGTGTGTCCAGCCAAATGGGATCGAGCGTGTTGGGTTATGTGGTGCACCCCTGCAGGGAAGTTAATCTATTCGAATAGCCGTGATCTTCGGTAACAGGACGACTTGGAGTTGTACCTTGACCTTATGACAACTAGAACCAGATACTTAATAAAAAACACCCTTCCAAGTGCCAGATACAACCGGTGATCGCTCTCTCACAGGGTGACGAGGGGAGGATCGTCGGTTAGGATTATGCTACATGATGCTACTTGGTGAACTTACCACCTACTCTCTTCTCCTGCTGCAAGTTGGAGGTTAGCAGAAGCATAGTCTTCGAAAGGACTAGCTATCCCCCTCTTATTCTGGTATTCTGCAGTTCAGTCCAAATATGATAACCTTATTCCATTTGATACCAATGCATACATATGTAGTGTAGCTCCTTGCTTGCGAGTACTTTGGATGAGTACTCACGGTTGCTTTGCTCCGTCTTTTTCCCATTCCTATACCCGATTGCTGCGACCAGGCGATGGAGCCCAGGAGCCAGACGCCACTGTCGATGACGACTACTACTACTCGGGAGGTGCCTACTACTACGTGCAGCCCGCTGACGATGACCAGGAGTAGTTTAGGAGGATCCCAGGCAGTAGGCTTGCGCCTCTTTCGATCTGTATCCCAGTTTGTGCTAGCCTTCTTAAGGCAAACTTGTTTAACTTATGTCTGTACTCAGATATTGTTGCTTCCGCTGACTCGTCTATGATCGAGCTCTTGTATTCGAGCCCTCGAGGCCCTTGCTTGTAATATGATGCTTGTATGACTTATTTTATTTGTAGAGTTGTGTTGTGATATCTTCCTGTGAGTCCCTGATCTTGATCGTACACGTTTGCATGTATGATTAGTGTACAATTGAATCGGGGGCGTCACACCTAAGCGTTATTGTGAATGTGGTTAGTTATAATCTTTGCTGAAAACTTGAATGCTAGCTTTACATATTTACAACAACAAGAGCAAACAAAGTTTGTAAAAGTTTTTCTTTATCACTTTCAGTTTGTCAACTGAATTGCTTGAGGACAAGCAAAGGTTTAAGCTTGGGGGAGTTGATACGTCTCCGTCATATCTACTTTTCCAAACACTCTTGCCCTTGTTTTGGACTCTAAATTGCATGATTTGAATGGAACTAACTCAGACTGACGCTGCTTTCAGCAGAATTACCATGATGTTATTTATGTGTAGAAACAAAAGTTCTCGGAATGACCTGAAATTTCACGGAGCAACTTTTTGGAAAATATAAAAAATACCTGCAAAAGATGAAGGACAGGGGGCCCACCACCTGCCCACGAGGGTGGGGGCGCGCCTGCCCCCCTAGGGCATGCCCCCTACCTCGTGGGCACCCTGGAGCTCCTCCGACTCCAACTCCAACTCTATATATTGTGTTTCGGGGAGAAAAAAATCAGAGAGAAGACTTCATCGCGTTTTACGATATAGAGCCGTCGCCAAGCCCTAAAACCTCTCGGGAGGGCTGATCTGGAGTCCGTTCGGGGCTCCGGAGAGGGGAATCCGTCGCCATCGTCATCATCAACCATCCTCCATCACCAATTTCATGATGCTCACCGCCGTGCATGAGTAATTCCATCATAGGCTTGCTGGACGGTGATGGGTTGGATGTGATCTATCATGTAATCGAGTTAGTTTTGTTAGGGTTTGATCCCTAGTATCCACTATGTTCTGAGATTGATGTTGCTATGACTTTGCTATGCTTAATGCTTGTCACTAGGGCCCGAGTGCCATGATTTCAGATCTGAACCTATTATATTTTCATCAATATATGAGAGTTCTAGATCCTATCTTGCAAGTCTATAGTCACCTATTATGTGTTATGATCCGTTAACCCCGAAGTGACAATAATCGGGATACTTACCGGTGATGACCGTAGTTTGAGGAGTTCATGTATTCACTATGTGTTAATGCTTTGTCCCGGTACTCTATTAAAAGGAGGCCTTAATATCCCTTAGTTTCCGTAAGGACCCCGCTGCCACGGGAGGGTAGGACAAAAGATGTCATGCAAGTTCTTTTCCATAAGCATGTATGACTATATTCGGAATACATGCCTACATTACATTGATGAACTGGAGCTAGTTCTGTGTCACCCTAGGTTATGATTGTTACATGATGAACCACATCCGGCATAATTCTCCATCACTGATCCATTGCGTACGAGCTTTCCGCATATTGTTCTTCGCTTACTTACTTTTCCGTTGCTATTGCTATCATCACTACAAAATACCAAAAACATTACTTTTGCTATCATTACTTTTTGCTACCATTACCACTATTATCATATTACTTTGCTACTAAACACTTTGCTGCAGATATTAAGTTTCCAGGTGTGGTTGAATTGACAACTCAGCTGCTAATACTTGAGAGTATTCTTTGGCTCCCCTTGTGTCGAATCAATAAATTTGGGTTGAATACTCTACCCTCGAAAACTGTTGCGATCCCCTATACTTGTGGGTTATCATGCCTCTACTTGACTAGCTCGTTAATCAAAGATGGTTAAGTTTCTTGACCATAGACATGTGTTGTCATTTGATAACGGGATCACATCATTAGTTGAATGATGTGATGGACAAGACACATCCGTTAGCTTAGCATGTTTATCGTTTAGTTTTATTGCTATTGCTTTCATCTATGTCAAATACATATTCCTTTGACTATGATATCATGCAACTCCCGGATACCGGAGGAATGCCATGTGTGCTATGAAATGTCACAACGTAACTGGATGCTTATAAATATGCTCTACAGGTATCTCCGAAGGTGTCTTGTTGGGTTGGCATGAATTGAGATTAGGATTTGTCACTCCGAGTATCAGAGATGTATCTCTGGGCCCTCTCGGTAATGCACATCATAAGAAGCCTTGCAAGCAATGTGACTAATGAGTTAGTTGTGGGATGATGTATTACGGAACGAGTAAAGAGACTTGCCGGTAACGAGATTGAACTAGGTATAATGATACCGACGATCAAATATCGGGCAAGTAACATACCGATGACAAAGGGAATTATGTATGTTGTCATAAGTTAAGATCTTCGTAGAATATGTAGAAGCCAATATGGGCATCCAGGTTCCGCTATTGGTTATTGACCAGAGAAATGTCTCGGTCATGTCGACATAGTTCGCGAACCCATAGGGTCCGCACGCTTAACATTCGTTAACAATATAGTACTATATGAGTTATGTATGTTGGTGACTGAATGTTGTTGGGAGTCTCGGATAAGATCACAGACATGACGAGGAGCTCCGGAATGGTCCGCAGGTAAAGATTGATATATAGGATGATATGGTTCGGCCAAGGGGTGAAGCTCGCGGGGCTTTAGGTCGGTGCAAAAGGAGATTTGCGGAGGCCAGGGGGCAAATGTCGGAGACCCTGGCGTCTGGCCCTGGGCCAGATGCCGAGGCCCATGGCGTCTGGGCTAGACACCAAGGACCGTGGCTTCTGGTTCTAGAAGCCCGAGAAGGACTCTTCCTTCCGGGCAAAACCGACTTTGAGGAAGATTTTACTCCAAGTTTCGATCCCGGGGCTCAACATATAAATAAAGGGGCAGGGCTAGCACCTGAAACACATCAAGAATCACCAAGCCGTGTGCTGGCAACCCCGTCCCCTCTAGTTTGTCCTCCGTCATAGTTTCCATTGTGCTTGGCGTAGCCCTACGGAGATTGTTCTTCACTAATACCGTCACCACGCCATTGTGTTGCCGGAACTCATCTACTACTTCGCCAGTCTTGCTGGATCAAGAAGGCGGGGACGTCATCGAGCTGAACGTGTGCTGGACGCGGATGTGTCGTATGTTCGGTACTTGATCGGGACGGATCGTGAAGGTGTACAACTACATCAACCGCGTTGGTAAATGCTTCCGCTTTGCGATCTTCAAGGGTATGAAGATGCTCTTCCCTGCTCGTTGCTATGCATCTCCTACATAGATCTTGCGTGATCTTAGGTAAAAAAATTGAAATACTGTGTTCCCCAACTGTGGTATCAGAGCCAGGTCTATGCGTAGATGTTATATGGACGACTAGAACACAATGAGTTGTGGGCGATAATAGTCATACTGCTTACCAGCAACGCCTTACTTTGATTCAGCGGTATTGTTGGATGAAGCAACCCAGACCGACATTACATGACTGCGTTCATGAGACTGGTTCTACCGACATGCTCCGTACACATGTGGCTAGCGGGTGTCTGTTTCTCCAACTTTAGTTGAATCAAGTTTGACTACGCCCGGTCCTTGTTGAAGGTTAAAACAACACACTTGATGAAAAATCGTTGTGGTTTTGATGCGTAGGTAAGAACAGTTCTTGCTAGAAGCCCGTAGCAGCCACGTAAAACCTACAACAACCAAGTAGAGGACGTCTAACTTGTTTTTGCAGGGCATGTTGTGATGTGATATGGTCAAGACGTGATGAGATATAAATTATTGTATGAGATGATCATGTTTTGTAAAAGTTATCGGCAACTGGCAGAAGCCTTATGGTTGTCGCTTTATTGTATGAAATGCAATCGCCATGCAATTGATTTACTTTATCACTAAGCGGTAGTGATAGTCGTAGAAGCAAAGTTGGCGAGATGACAACGATGCTTCGATGGAGATCAAGGTGTCAAGCCGGGGACGATGGTGATCATGACGGTGCTTTGGAGATGAAGATCAAAGGCACAAGATGATGATGGTCGTATCATATCACTTATTTTGATTGCATGTTGCTACCTCTTGAGCATGCGTTGGTTTTCCCTTGAAGAGGAAAGGGTGATGCAGCAATGTAGCGTAAGTATTTCCCTCAGTTTTTGAGAACCAAGGTATCAATCCAGTAGGAGACTACACGCAAATCACCTAGTACCTGCACAAACAAATAAGAACCTTGCAACCAACATGATAAAGGGGTTGTCAATCCCTTCACGGCCACTTGCAAAAGTGAGATCTGATAAATATAATAAGATAAATAGTTTTGGTATTTTTGTTGTATAGATTGGACAATAAAGATTGCAAAATAAACGGCGACAAAAATAGCTAGTTGACGGGAAACTAATATGATGTAAAGTAGACCCGGGGGCCATAGGTTTCACTAGTGGCTTCTCTCAAGATATCATATATTATGGTGGGTGAACAAATTACTGCCGAGCAATTGATAGAAAAGCGCATAGTTATGAGAATATCTAGGCATGATCATAAACCCACAATTCATCGGATCTCGGCAAACACACCGCAGAAAGAATTATATCGAATAGATCTCCAAGAACATCAAGGAGAACTTTGTATTGAGCTCCAAAGAGAGAGAAGAATCCATCAAGCTAATAACTATGGACCCAAAGGTCTATGGTAAACTACTCACACATCATCGTTGAGGCTATGGTGTTGATGTAGAATCCCTCCATGATCGAATCCCCCTCCGGCAGATCGCCGGAAAAGGTCCCCAGATGGGATCTCATGGGTATATAAGGTTGCAGCGGTGGAAAAGTGGTTTCATGGCTCCCCTGGATGTTTTCAGGGTATAAGAGTATATATAGGCGAAAGAAGTAGGTCGGTGGAGCTATGAGGGGCCCACGAGGGTGGGGAGGGCGCCTGGCCCCCCCGGGCGTGCCGCCCTACCTCGTGGCCGCCTCGTTGCTTCCTTGACCTCCACTCCAAGTCTCCTGGATTGCGTTTGTTCCAAAAAAAGATCCCCGCAAAGGTTTCATTCCATTTGGATTCTGTTTGATATTCCTTTTCTGCGGAACACTGAAATAGGCAAAAAAACAACAATTTGCACTAGGCCTTCGGTTAATAGGTTAGTCCCAAAAATAATATAAAAGTGCATAATAAAGCCCATTAAACATCCAAGATAGATAATATAATAGCATCGAACAATAAAAAATTATAGATACGTTGGAGACGTATCACATGTGATGTTTATCTTTTATGCATCTTATTTTGCTTAGTACGGCGGTAGCATTATAAGGTGACCCCTCACTAAATTTCAAGGTATAAGTGTTCTCCCTGAGTATGCACCGTTGCTATAGTTCGTTGTGCCGAGACACCACGTGATGATCGGGTGTGATAAGCTCTATATTCACATACAATGGGTGCAAGACAGTTTTGCATGTGCAGAATACTCGGGTTAAACTTGACGAGCCTAGCATGTACAGACATGGCCTCGGAACACTGGAGACCGAAAGGTCGAACGTGAATGATATAGTAGATATGATCAACATAGCGATGTTCACCATTGAAGACTACTCCATCTGACGTGATGATCAGACATGGTTTAGTTGATATGGATCACGTGATCATTTAGATGACTTGAGGGATGTCTATCTAAGTGGGAGTTCTTAAGTAATATGATTAATTGAACTTACTTTATCATGAACTTAGTCCTGATAGTATTTGCATATCTATGTTATAGATCAATAGCTCGCGTTTAGCTCCCTGTTTTCTTTTTGATATGTTCCTAGAGAAAACTAAGTTGAAAGATGATAGTAGCAATGATGCGGACTGGGTCCATGATCTAGGGATTATACTCATTGCTGCACAGAAGAATTACGTCCTTGATGCACTGCTAGGTGACAGATCTATTGCAGGAGCAGATGCTAATGTTATGAACGTTTGACAAGCTCGGTATGATGACTACTTGATAGTTTAGTGCACCATGCTTTACGGCTTAGAACCGGGACTTTAAAACGTTCTGAATGCCAAGGAGCATATAATATGTTCCAAGAGCTGAAATTGGTATTTCAGACTCATGCCCGAGTCGAGAGGTATGAGACGTCTGACAAGTACTTTGCCTACAAGATGGAGGAGAATAGCTCATAGCTCACCTAGTGAGCATGTGCTTAGAATGTCTGGGTACTACAATCGCTTGAATCAAGTGGGAGTTAATCTTCCAGATAAGACAGTGATTGATAGAGTTCTCTAGTCACTATCACCAAGTTACTAGAATTCGTGATGAACTATAATATGCAAGTGATGATGAAAACGATTCCCCGAGCTCTTCGCGATGCTGAAATCGGCGAAGGTAGAAATCAAGAAAAGCATCAAGTGTTGATGGTTGACAAGAACACTAGTTTCAAGTAAAAGGGAAAGGGAAAGAAAGGGAACTTCAAGAAAAGAATGGCAAGCAAGTTGCCACTCCCATGAAGAAGCCCAAAGCTAGACCCAAGCCTGAAACTGAGTGCTTCTACTGCAAAGGAAATGGTCACTGGAAGCGGAACTGCCCCAAATACTTGGCGGATAAGAAGGATGGCAAAGTGAACAAAAGTATATATGATATACATGTTATTGATGTGTACTTTACTAGTGTTCATAGTAGCCCCTGGGTATTTGATACTGGTTCAGTTGCTATGATTAGTATCTTAAAACAAGAGTTACAAAATGAACATAGACTAGTTGAGGGCGAGGTGACGATGTGTGTTGGAAGTGATTTCAAGGTTGATAAGATCACCATCGCACACCCCCTTTACCTTCGGGATTAGTGTTGAACCTAACATGAATATTATTTGGTGTTTGCATTGAGCATAATATGATTGGATCATGTTTATTGCAATACGATTATTCATTTAATTCAAAGAATAATTGTTATTCTGTTTAGATGAATAAAACCTTCTATGGTCGTACACTCAATATAAATGGTTTATTGAATCTCGATCGTAGTGATACACATATTCATAATATTGATGCCAAAAGATGCAAAGTTAATAATGATAGTGCAACTTATTTGTCGCACTGCCGTTTACGTCATATTAGTGTAAAGCGCATGAAGAAACTCCATGCTGATGGGAAATTGGAATCACTTGATTCTGAATCACTTGATACCTCCGAACGATGCCTCATGGGCAAAATGACTAAAACTCCGTTCTTCGGAACAATGGAGCGAGCAACTAACTTGTTGGAAATAAAACATACTGATGTCTGTGGTCCGATGAGTGTTGAGGCTCGTGGCATGTATCATTATTTTCTGACCTTCACAGATGATTTGAGCAGATATGGGCATGTCTACTCAATGAAACACAAGTCTGAAACATTTGAAAAGTTCAAAGAATTTCAGAGTGAAAGTTGAGAATTGTCGTAACAAGAAAATAAAGTTTCTACGATCTGATCGCAGAGGTGAATATTTGAGTTACGAGTTTGGCCTTGTAACACCCACAATGCGGCTATATCTCCCACGTGTCAGGGCACGACTAAGAGGCATAGCCGCATGGTAGGCTTGTCGCAAGAGGGGTAATCTTCACACATCCCATGTACTGAATGAGAAAGGGATAAAGAGTTGGCTTACAATCGCCACTTCACACAATACATAAATAAATCATACATCATCCAAAATACAATCAAAGGTCCGACTACGGAACCAAAATAAAGGAAGACTACCCCAAATGCTAGATCCCCGATCGTCCCAACTAGGCTCCACTACTGATCATCCGGAAAAGAAACATAGTAACGGCCCGAATCCTCGTCGAACTCCCACTTGAGTTCGGTAGCATCACTTGCACTGGTATCCTCGGCACCTGCAACTGTTTGGAAGTATCCGTGAGTCACGAGGACTCGGTAATCTCACACCCGCGAGATCAAGACTATTTAAGCTTATGGGTAGGAAAGGGGTAGTGAGGTGGAGCAGCAGCAAGCATTAGCATATATGGAGGCTAACATACGCAAATAAGAGCGAGAAGAGAAGCACTGCAACAGGCGAGAAGCTAGAAGTGATCAAGAAGTGATCCCGTAACTACTTACGTTCAGGCATAACACAAGACCATGTTCACTTCCCGGACTCCGCCGAGAAGAGACCATCACGGTTACACACACGGTTGATTCATTTTAATTAAGTTAAGTGTCAAGTTCTCTATAACCGGATATTAACATATTCCCATCTGCCACATAACCGCGGGCATGGCTCTCGAAAGTTTATACCCTGTGATGTCTACTACACAACCTTCTTCTTGTAGACGTTGTTGGGCCTCCAAGTGCAGAGGTTTGTAGGACAGTAGCAAATTTCCCTCAAGTGGATGACCTAAGGTTTATCAATCCGTAGGAGGCGTAGGATGAAGATGGTCTCCGCTCAAGCAACCCTGCAACCAAATAACAAAGAGTCTCTTTTGTCGCCAACACACCCAATACAATGGTAAATTGTATAGGTGCACTAGTTCGGTGAAGAGATGGTGATACAAGTGCAATATGGAAAGTAGATAATAGTTTTTGTAATATGAAAATATAAAAACAGCAAGGTAACTAATGATAAAAGTGAGCGTAAACGGTATTGCAATGCTAGGAAACAAGGCCTAGGGTTCATACTTTCACTAGTGCAAGTTCTCTCAACAATAATAACATAATTGGATCACATAACTATCCCTCAACATGCAACAAAGAGTCACTCCAAAGTCACTAATAGCGGAGAGCAAACGAAGAGATTATGGTAGGGTACGAAACCACCTCAAAGTTATTCTTTCCAATCAATCCGTTGGGCTATTCCTATAAGTGTCACAAACAGCCCTAGAGTTCGTACTAGAATAACACCTTAAGACACAAATCAACAAAAACCCTAATGTCACCTAAATACTCCAATGTCACCTCAAGTATCCGTGGGTATGATTATACGATATGCATCACACAATCTCATATTCATATATTCAACCAACACATAGAACCTCAAAGAGTGCCCCAAAATTTCTACCGGAGAATCATGACGAAAACGTGTGCCAACCCCTATGCATAGGTTCATGGGCAGAACCCGCAAGTTGATCACCAAAACATACATCCAGTGAATCACATGATATCCCATTGTCACCACAGATATGCACGACAAGACATACATCAAGGGTTCTCAAATCTTTAAAGACTCAATCCGATAAGATAACTTCAAAGGGGAAACTCAATCCATTACAAGAGAGTAGAGGGGGGAGAAAACATCATAGGATCCAACTATAGTAGCAAAGCTCGCGATACATGATACGTCTCTGTCGTATCTACTTTTCCAAACACTTTTGCCCTTGTTTTGGACTCTAACTTGTATGATTTGAATGGAACTAACCCGGACTGACGCTGTTTTCAGCAGAATTGCCATGGTGTTGTTTTATGTGCAGAAAACAAATATTCTCGGAATGACCTGAAACTCCACGGAACATCTTAGAAAAAATAATAAAAAATCCTCGCCAAAGATGAAGACCAGGGGGCCCACACCCTGTCCACGAAGGTGGGCCCCCCCCCCTAGGGCGCGCCCCCTACCTCGTGGGCCTCCTGGATGCCCTCCGACGCTAACTCCAACTGTATATATTTGCTTTCGGAGAGAAAAAATAAGAGAGAAGAAATCATCGCGTTTTACGATACGGAGCCGCTGCCAAGCCCTAAAACCTCTCGGGAGGGCTGATCTGGAGTCCGTTCGGGGCTCCGGAGAGGGGGATTCGTCACCGTCGTCATCATCAACCATCCTCCATCACCAATTTCATGACGCTCACCGTCGTGCGTGAGTAATTCCATCGTAGGCTTGCTGGACGGTGATGGGTTGGATGAGATTTATCATGTAATCGAGTTAGTTTTGTTAGGGTTTGATCCCTAGTATCCATTATGTTGTGAGATTGATGTTGCTATGACTTCGCTATGCTTAATGCTTGTCACTAGGGCCCGAGTGCCATGATTTCAGATCTAAACCTATTATGTTTTCATGAATATATGTGAGTTCTTGATCCTATCTTGCAAGTCTATAGTCACCTACTATGTGTTATGATCCGGCAACCCTGAAGTGACAATAATCGGGACCACTCCCGGTGATGACCATAGTTTGAGGAGTTCATGTATTCACTATGTGCTAATGCTTTGTTCCAGTTCTCTATTAAAAGGAGGCCTTAATATCCCTTAGTTTCCATTAGGACCCCGCTGCCACGGGAGGGTAGGACAAAAGATGCCATGCAAGTTCTTTTCCATAAGCACGTATGACTATATACGGAATACATGCCTACATTACATTGATGAATTGGAGCTAGTTCCGTGTCACCCTATGTTATGACTGATACATGATGAACCGCATCCGGCATAATTATCCGTCACTGATCCGGTGCCTACGAGTTTTCCATATACTGGTTCTCGCTTATTTACTTTCCCGCTGCTACTGTTACTATCACTACAAAATACCAAAAACATTACTTTTGATGTCTTTACTTTTGTTGCTGCTACCACCACTATCATATTACTGTGCTACTAAACACTTTGCTGCAGATACTAAGTTTCCAGGTGTGGTTGAATTGACAACTCAGTTGCTAATACTTGAGAATATTCTTTGGCTCCCCTTGTGTCGAATCAATAAATTTGGGTTGAATACTCTACCCTCGAAAGATGTTGCGATCCCCTATACTTGTGGGTTATCAATACATCAAGATCATATCACCTCAGGAACATGAGAGAGAGAGAGATCAAACACATAGCTACCGGTACATACCCTCAGCCCCGAGGGAGAACTACTCCCTCCTCGTCATGGAGAGCACCGGGATGATGAAGATGGCCACCGGAGAGGGATTCCCCCTCCGACAGGGTGTCAGAACGGGTCTAGATTGGTTTTCGGTGGCTACGGAGGCTTCTGGCGACGGAACTCGCGATCTATTGTGCTCCCGGATGTTTTTAGGGTATATGGATATATATAGGAGGAAGAAGTACATCAGGGGAGCCACGAGGGGCCCACGAAGGTGGAGGGCGCGCCCAGGGGGGTGGGCGCGCCCTCCTGCCTCGTGGCTTCCTCGTTGATCCCCTGAGCTGCACTCCAAGTCTTCTGGGCTTCTTCTGATCCAAAAATAAGTTCCGTAAAGTTTCAGGTCAATTAGACTCCGTTTGATTTTCCTTTTCCGCGATATTCTAAAGCAAGGAAAAAAAATAGAAACTGGCACTGGGCCCTGGGTTAATAGGTTAGTCCCAAAAATCATATAAAATAGCATATAAATGCATATAAAACATCCAAGGTTGATAATATAATAGCATGGAACAATCAAAAATTATATATACGTTGGAGACGTATCAACATCCCCAAGCTTAATTCCTTCTCATCCTCGAGTAGGTAAATGATAAAAAGAGAACTTTTGATGTGGAATGCTACCTACATATTCATCATGTATTTCTCTTTATTGTAGCAAGAATATTCAGATCCATAAGATTCAAGACAAAAGTTTAATATTGACATAAAAATAATAATACTTCAAGCATACTAACCAAGTAATCATGTCTTCTCAAAATAACATGGCCAAAGAAAGCTATCCCTACAAAATCATATAGTCTGGCTATGCTCTATCTTCACCACACAAAATATTTAAATCATGCACAACCCCGATGACAAGCCAAGCAATTGTTCCATACTTTTGATGTTCTCAAACTTTTTCAATCTTCACGCAATACATGAGCGTGAGCCATGGATATAGCGCTACAGGTGGAATAGAATGGTGGTTGTGGAGAAGACAAAAAGGAGAAGATAGTCTTACATCAACTAGGCATATCAACGGGCTATGGAGATGCCCATCAATATATATCAATGTGAGTGAGTAGGGATTGCCATGCAACAGATGCACTAGAGCTATAAATGTATGAAAGCTCAACAAAAGAAACTAGTGAGTGTGCATCCAACTCGCTTGCTCACGAAGACCTAGGGCATTTTGAGGAAGCCCATCATTGGAATATACAAGCCAAGTTCTATAATGAAAGATTCCCACTAGTATATTAAAGTGACAACATAGGAGACTCTCTATCATGAAGATCATGGTGCTACTTTGAAGCACAAGTGTGGTAAAAGGATAGTAGCATTGCCCCTTCTCTCTTTTTCTCTCATTTTTTTTATTTTTTGGGCCTTTTCTCTTTTTTTACGGCCTCTTTTTTCATTTGGGCTTCTTTGGCCTCTTTTATTTATTTATTTTCGTCCGGAGTCTCATCCCGACTTGTGGGGGAATCATAGTCTCCATCATCCTTTCCTCACCGGGACAATGCTCTAATAATGATGATCATCACACTTTTATTTACTTACAACTCGATACTTAGAACAAAATATGACTCTATATGAATGCCTCCAATGGTGTACCGGGATGTGCAACGACTCATGAGTGACATGTATGAAAGAATTATGAACGGTGGCTTTGCCACAAATACGATGTCAACTACATGATCATGCAAAGCAATATGACAATGATGAAGCGTGTCATAATAACAGAACGATGGAAAGTTGCATGGCAATATATCTCGGAATGGCTATGGAAATGCCATAATAGATAGGTATGGTGGCTGTTTTGAGGAAGGTATATGGTGGGTTTATGGTAGCGGTGAAAGTTGCGCGGTACTAGAGAGGCTAGCAATAGTGGAAGGGTGAGAGTGTGTATAATCCATGGACTCAACATTAGTCATAAAGAACTCACATACTTATTGCAAAAATCTATTAGTTATCGAAACAAAGTACTACACGCATGCTCCTAGGGGGATATATTGGTAGGAAAAGACCATCGCTCGTCCCCGACCGCCACTCATAAGGAAGACAGTCAATAAATAAATCATGCTCTGACTTCATCACATAATGGTTCACCATACGTGCATGCTACGGGATTCACAAACTTCAACACAAGCATTTCTCAAATTCACAACTACTCAACTAGCATGACTCTAACATCACCATCTTCATATCTCAAAACAATTATCAAGTATCAAACTTCTCATAGTATTCAATGCACTTCATATGAAAGTTTTTATTATATCCCTCTTGGATGCCCATCATATTAGGACTAGTTTCATAACCAAAGCAAACTACCATGCTGTTCTAAAGACTCTCAAAATGATATAAGTGAAGCATGAGAGTTCATTAATTTCTATAAAATAAAACCACCACCGTGCTCTAAAAAGATATAAGTGAAGCACTAGAGCAACAACAAACTACTCCGAAAGATATAAGTGAAGAATAATGAGTAGTCGAATAATTATGCAACTATGTGAAGACTCTCTAACATTTAAGAATTTAAGATCTTGGTATTTTATTCAAACAGCAAGCAAAACTAAATAAAATAAAATGATGCTCCAAGCAAAACACATATCATGTGGTAAATAAAAATATAGCTCCAAGTAAAGTTACCGATGAACGAAGACGAAAGAGGGGATGCCTTCTGAGGCATCCCCAAGCTTAGGCTCTTGGTTGTACTTGAATATTACCTTGGGGTGCCTTGGGCATCCCCAATCTTAGGCTCTGGCCACTCCTTATTCCATAGTCCATCGAATCTTCACCCAAAACTTGAAAACTTCACAACACAAAACTTAACAGAAAACTCGTAAGCTCTGTTAGTATAAGAAAATAAATCACCACTTATGTACTATTGTGAACTCATTCTAAATTCATATTGGTGTAATATATACTGTATTCCAACTTATCTATGGTTCATACCCTCCGATACTACTCATAGATTCATCAAAATAAGCAAACAACACATAGAAAACAGAATCTGTCAAAAACAGAACAGTCTGTAGTAATCTGGATCAAACGTATACTTCTGGAACTCATAAAATTCTCAAATAAATTGGTGGACCTGAGGAATTTATCTATTAATCATCTACAAAAATAATTAACTAAATATCACTCTCCAATAAAAAATGGCAGCAAATCTCGTGAGCGCTAAAGTTTCTGTTTTTTACAGTAAGATCAACAAGACTTTCCCCAAGTCTTCCCAATGGTTCTACTTGGCACAAACACTAATTAAAACATAAAAAAAATTAATCATAACAGAGGCTAGATAAATTATTTATTACTAAACAGTAGCAAAAAGCAAGTAACAAAAATAAAGTTGGGTTGCCTCCCAACAAGCGCTATCGTTTGACACCCCTAGCTAGGCATGATGATTTCAATGATGCTCACATAAAGGATAAGAATTGAAACATAAAGAGAGCATCATGAAGAATATGAATAGCACATTTAAGTCTAACCAACTTCCTATGCATTGGGATTTTGTGAGCAAACAACTTATGGGAACAATAATCAACTAGCATAGGAGGGCAAAACAAGCATAACTTCAAACTTTAAGCACATAGAGAGGAAACTTGATATTATTACAATTCATACAAGCATATATTCCTCCCTCATAATAATTTTCAGTAGCATCATGAATGAATTCAACAATATAACCAGCACCTGAAGCATTCTTTTCATGATCTACAAGCATAGAAATTTTATTATTCTCCACACAAACAAAATTCTTCTCATGAATAATAGTGGGAGCAAACTCAACAAAATAATTATCATGTGAGGCATAATCCAATTGAAAACTAAAATCATGATGACAAGTTTCATGGATGTCATTATTCTTTATAGCATACAAGTCATCACAATAATCATCATAGATAGCAACTTTGTTCTCATAATCAATTGGAACCTCTTCCGAAATAGTGGATTCATCACAAAATAAAGTCATGACCTCTCCAAATCCACTTTCATCAATATAATCATCATAAATAAGAGGCATGCTTTCATCATAATAAATTTGCTCATCAAAACTTGGGGGACAAAAAATATCATCTTCATCAAACATAGCTTCCCCCAAGCTTGTGGCTTTGCATATCATTAGCATCGTGGATATTCAAGGAATTCATACTAACAACATTGCAATCATGCTCATCATTCAAATATTTAGTGCCAAACATTCTAATGCATTCTTCTTCTAGCACTTGAGCACAATTATCGGAATCCTTATTTTCATGATAGATATGAAAAAGATGAAGCATATGAGGAACCCTTAATTCCATTTTTTGGTAGTTTCTTTTATAGACTAAACTAGTGATAAAACAAGAAACTAAAAGACTCGATTGCGAGATCTAAAGATATACTTTCAAGCACTCACCTCCCCGGCAACGGCGCCAGAAAAGACCTTTATGTCTACTACACAACCTTCTTCTTGTAGACGTTGTTGGGCCTCCAAGTGCATAGGTTTGTAGGACAGTAGCAAATTTCCCTCAAGTGGATGACCTAAGGTTTATCAATCCGTAGGAGGCATAGGATGAAGATGGTCTCTCTCAAGCAACTCTGCAACCAAATAACAAAGAGTCTCTTGTGTCCCCAACACACCCAATACAATGGTAAATTGTATAGGTGCACTAGTTCGGCGAAGAGATGGTGATATAAGTGCAATATGGATAGTAGATAATAGTTTTTGTAATCTAAAAATATAAAAATAGCAAGGTAACTAATGATAAAAGTGAGCGTAAACGGTATTGCAATGCTAGGAAACAAGGCCTAGGGTTCATACTTTCACTAGTGCAAGTTCTCTCAACAATAATAACATAATTGGATCACATAACTATCCCTCAACATGCAACAAAGAGTCACTCCAAAGTCACTAATAGCGGAGAGCAAATGAAGAGATTATGGTAGGGTATGAAACCACCTCAAAGTTATTCTTTCCAATCAATCTGTTGGGCTATTCCTATAAGTGTCACAAACAACCCTAGAGTTCATACTAGAATAACACCTTAAGACACAAATCAACCAAAACCCTAATGTCACCTAGATACTCCAATGTCACCTCAAGTATCTGTGTGTATGATTATACGATATGCATCACACAATCTCAGATTCATCTATTCAACCAACACATAGAACCTTAAAGAGTGCCCCAAAGTTTCTACCGGAGAATCACAAAGAAAACGTGTGCCAACCCCTATGCATAGGTTCATGGGCGGAACCCACAAGTTGATCACCAAAACATACATCAAGTGAATCACGTGATATCCCATTGTCACCACAGATACGCACGTCAAGACATACATCAAGTGTTCTCAAATCTTTAAAGAATCACTCCGATAAGATAACTTCACAGGGGAGACTCAATCCATTACAAGAGAGTAGAGGGGGGAGAAAACATCATAGGATCCAACTATAGTAGCAAAGCTCGCGATACATCAAGATCGTATCACCTCAAGAACACGAGAGAGAGAGAGAGATCAAACACATAGCTACTGGTACATACCCTCAGCCCCGAGGGAGAACTACCCCCCCTCGTCATGGAGAGCACCAGGATGATGAAGATGGCCACCGGAGAGGGAATCCCCCTCCGGCAGGGTGTCGGAACGGGTCTAGATTGGTTTTTCGGTGGCTACGGAGGCTTATGGCGGCGGAACTCCCGATCTATTGTGCTCCCGGATGTTTTTAGGGTATATGGATATATATATAGGGGGAAGAAGTACGTCAGGGGAGCCACAAGGGGCCCATGAGGGTGGAGGGCGCGCCCAGGGGGTGGGCGCGCCCGCCATGCCCCGTGGCTTCCTCGTTGATCCCCTGACATGCACTCCAAGTCTTCTGGGCTTCTTCTAATCCAAAAATAAGTTCCGTGAAGTTTTAGGTCAATTGGACTCCATTTGATTTTCCTTTTTTGCGATATTCTAAAACAAGGAAAAAACAGAAACTAGCACTGGGCCCTGGGTTAATAGGTTAGTCCGAAAATTATATAAAATAGCATATAAATGCATATAAAACATCCAAGGTTGATAATATAATAGCATGGAACAATAAAAAATTATAGATACATTGGAGACATATCACCCTGCAGGGGTGTACCAACTTAGCCCATCACAAGCTCTCACGGTCAACGAAGGATATTCCTTCTCCCGAAAAGACCCGATCAGTCTCGGAATCCCGGTTACAAGACATTTTGACAATGGTAAAACAAGACCTGCAAACCCGCCCGATGTGACGACAAATCCCGATAGGAGTCACACGTATCTCGTTCTCAGGGCACACCGGATAGGTCAAGCTACGAGTAAAACAAACCCTCAAGTTGCCCCCAGGTAGCCACGCAGGCTGCTCGTTTCGGACCAACACTCAGAGGAGCACTGGCCCGGGGGGGAGGGGGGGTTTAAAATAAAGATGACCCTTGAGTCTGCAGAACCCGAGGGAAAGGTATATGGTGGTAGGTAGGCAAATGGTAAAACCAAGGTTGGGCCTTGCTAGAGGAGTTTTATTCAAGGCGAACTGTCAAGGGGTTCCCATAACACCCAACCGCGTAAGGAACGCAAAATCAAGGAACACAACACCGGTATAACGGAAACTAGGGTGGCAAGAGTGGAACAAAACACCAGGCATAAGGCCGAGCCTTCCACCCTTTACCAAGTATATAGATGCATTAAAGTAAATAAGATATAATAATGATATCCCAACAAATCCATGTTCCAACATGGAACAAACTTCAACTTCACCTACAACTAGCAACGTTATAAGAGGGGCTGAGCAAAAGCGGTAACATAGCCAAACAACGGTTTGCTAGGAAGGTGGGTTAGAGGCTTTACATGGCAATATGGGAGGCATGATATAACAAGTGGTAGGTAGCGCGACATAGCAATATAACTAAAAACTAGCAAAGCAAAGATAGAAGTGATTTCGAGGGTATGGTCATCTTGCCTGCAAAGTTCTCAGAGTTGTCGAAAGTTTGATCCTCATAAGCATACTCAATAGGTTCCTCGTTCACGTACTCGTCTCCCGGCTCTACCCAAGGCAAGAACACAAGCAATGGAACAACAATCAATCACGGTGCAATGCACAAGCAACATGATGCAATACATGGCATGATATGCAAGACATGATATGCAAGACATGATATGCAATGCATATGCATGCTCCGGAAGGGAAATAATGATCCAGGCATCAACTTGGCAAACCAAGTATGCCGCTTAAAAGATGAGATGATTTCGGTTGAAATTGATATAAAGATCACCGGAAACGGATGCACGATTTGCAAATGGCAAGCATCACAAGAATGACGCAAAACTGCGATTAACAGCATGATGCCACATAAAGTGCAACAAGAAACTAAGCTACTGCACTCTAAAATAGCAACAAAGCTTATGGCAGTGATGTACAAGAGATGCTTAACAAAACATGAACTCTGAGCTATGGGTAAATCACAGTAGAACAGGTTCAAACAAGCATGGCAAAAGTGCAAAAGATACCAGCCTCACAAACTTAGTGAAAATACTAACATGTCAAAAACAACATCAGGAAGCACTGTTTAGAGCTAGCCACAACCTGCTACAGGAACATATCATAGCAAGTAAAGTCATGGCATAATTCTACTAAATGCATAGAACAAAATTCCCTTACTGAACATGAGCGAGAAAGGCATAGAAGATATGATGGCACCCATGTAAACATAGCAAGTTTTATTAACAGTTTCAGACTTAGCAGAAAAACAGAGCATGTCATAAACAGATTCATGATAGCAACTTTGCGAGATCATGCCACTCACCACAAAGCATTGCATGACAAAATAATCACACCAATAGCAAGATTTTGTGTTCATGAAGCTAACCATGGCAAGAGCAAGTTCATATGATGCATGGATCACTAGCAAAAACCATGGCAATATTGATTAGCATGTTAACATTCTGCCAGGAACATTTTATAGCAAACGTAGAGCACGGAAATGACATGCTAGAGCACTCCATAATTGCACATAGGAGCATGGATGGATAGAGCATAACCACATGTTCAAAACATCCTCATTGAAGTATCTCAAAATAAGCATGGATCTCACTGTAGCATCAAGTTTACATGGCATCAAAATAACAACAGGAAAATGACTTACCAAAATCCTAAATCCCTGAAAACAACAACATTGTGAAGCCTAGTTTGCATGCTTGTGCTAGTCACTACATAGATCAAAAAATACAAGAGAAGCACCCCTGTAAAGATAGCATGTTGTAGATCAAAACACATGTAGACCTCATGCTCAAAGGATGCTCACATCAAATGTAACAAAAATGACAAATCACCATGATCTTATAAGTACCAGCAGCTAACATCTTATAGCACTCTTGCATCAATGAAAATGGCATCATAACAGAGAGTGACATGCATGGAAATGCTTCTAACGTGAAGATTTCAACGAGAAGAACAATTCGATATATCATATGCATCATTTGGAGCTACGGTCACCAAGAATAGACAAGTCAAAGGAGGCATAAAAATATTACAGAAAAAAGACTTAGACGAAATTCGACCTCGAGGGGGAAAAAGTCAACGCGCGGAAACCGAGGCAGGGCCGGAGATCTCGCAGGATCCGTGGCGGTTGGCGAGAGAGGCGGGCGCGGGCTCCGGATCCGGGCGTGGGGACGCCGGATCTGGTCGGCGGCGAGGTGACGCGATGGCGGGGCGGCGCTGGTGGTGGAGCTAGGCGGCGCCGGTGGAGGAGCTTGGCGCAGCGGCGGGGCAGCGCTGGCCGGAGAGGCGAAGTGGCGCGGCGGCGGGGAGAGGACAGGCAGCGGTGGAGGCACGCGGGAGGCGCGGGGACGACGCGGCGCGATGGGCCGGGCGGGCCCTTCTCAGGCTCGCCGGGCCGCGGCGGCGGGCGGCGGCGCAGCACGATGGGCTGGGCGGGCCCTCCTCGGGCTCACCGGGCCGCGACGGCGGGCGGCGGCGTTGCCACATGGCGGCGGCAGATTTGCTGCGGGAGGCGGCACAGACACGTCCGGCCGTCTTGGATGCGTCCGGTGGCGGCGGGGAAGGCTATGGTAGGGTTTGGACTCGAAATTTCGGAGGGAGACACATATTTATATGTAGAGAGAGTTTGAAGTGTCCAAATAAGGTGTAGTTTTCGCCCACACGATCGTGATCCGACGACGGAGGACATGGAGATGGTTTAGATGGGTTATCGGGCCGTTTTGGAGGGGTGTTGGGCTGCAACACACAAGAGGCCTTTGCGGTTACCCGGTTAACCGTTGGAGCATCAAACAGCCTCCAAATGGAACGAAATTTGACAGGCGGTCTACCGGTGGTGTATCAAGGCCACTTGGCAAATCTTGGTCCATTTCGAGAACGTTTAACACTATGAAAAGAGACAAGAGGGATGCGCCGGTGCACGTGGGAGTGTCGGATTGCGAAACGGACAACAGGGAAAATGCTGGATGCATGAGACGAACACGAATGCAAATGCGATGCACATGACGACATGATATGAAAAGCATGACATGAACAAGATGCAAAATGAAAAACAAAAGCCAACCATGAAGGGAATCTCATAACTTATAGCCGAAAATGGCAAGAGTCGGAGTTACAAATATGGCAAGTTACATCCCAGGTGTTACATGCCTTCATTTAAAACAATGTGGAATGGTTTCACAACTCACGCCACCTGGAACACCACAGCGTAATGGTGTGTCCGAATGTCGTAACCGTACTTTATTAGATATGGTGCGGTATATGATGTCTCTTACTGATTTACCACTATTGTTTTGGGGTTATGCATTAGAGACAGCTGCATTCATGTTAAATAGGGCACCGTCTAAATCCGTTGAGACGACACCGTATGAACTATGGTTTGGCAAGAAACCAAAGATGTCATTGCTTAAAGTTTGGGGTTGCGATGCTTATGTGAAAAGGTTTCAAACTGATAAGCTTGAACCCAAATCGGAGAAGTGCGTCTTCATAGGATACCCAAAAGAAGTTATTGGGTACACCTTCTATCACAGATCCAAAGGCAAGATTTTTGTTGCTAAGAATGGATCCTTTCTAGAGAATGAGTTTCTCTCAAAAGAAGTGAGTGGTAGGAAAGTAGAACTTGATGAGGTAATTGTACCTTCTCTCGAATTGGAAAGTAGCTCATCACAGAAATCAGCTCCAGTGATGCCTACACCAACTAGAGAGGAAGCTAATGATAACGATCATGAAACTTCAAATCAAGTTACTACTGAACCTCGTAGGTCAACCAGAGGACATTCTGCACTAGAGTGGTTCGGTAATCTTGTTTTGGAAGTCATGTTACTAGACCATGACGAACCTACTAACTATGAGGAAGTGATGATGAGCCCAGATTCCTATAAATGGCTTGAGGCCATGAAATCTGAGGTAGGATCCATGTATAAGAACAAAGTGTGGACTTTGGTGGACTTGCCTGATGATCGGCAAGCCATTGAGAATAAATGGGATCTTCAAGAGGATGACAGACATTGATGGTAGGGTTACTATCTACAAAGCTCGACTTGTTGCAAAAAGGTTTTTTGACAAGTTCAAGGGGTTGACTACGATGAGACTTTCTCACTTGTAGCGATGCTTAAGTCTGTCTGAATCATGTTAGCAATTGCCGCATTTTACGAAATCTGGCAAATGAATGTCAAAACTACATTCCTTATTGGATGTCTCAAAGAAGAGTTAAATATGATGCAACCAAAAGGTTTGTCGATCCTAGGTGCTAACAAAGTGTGCAAACTCCAGTGATCTATCTATGGACTAGTGCAAGCATCTCGGAGTTGGAATATACGCTTTGATAAGATGATCAAAGCATATGGTTTTATATAGACTTATGGTGAAGCCTGTATTTACAAGAAAGTGAGTGGGAGCTCTGTAGCATTTCTAATATTATATGTGGATGACATATTGTTGATTGGAAATGATATAGAATTTCTGGATAGCATAAAATGATACTTGAATAAGAATTTTTCAAAGAAAGACCTCAGTGAAGCTACTTACATATTGGGCATCATGATCTATAAAGATAGATCAAGACGCTTGATAAGACTTTCGATGAGTACATACCTTGATAAGATTTTGATGGAGTTCAAAATGGATCAGTCAAAGAAGGAGTTCTTGCCTGAGTTGTAAGGTATGAAGTTGAGTAAGACTCAAAACCAGACCACGGCAGAAGATAGAGAGAGAATGAAAGTCATTCCCTATGACTCAGCCATAGGTTCTATAAAGTATGCCATGCTGTATACCAGACCTATTGTATACCTTGCCGTGAGTTTGGCAAAGGGGTACAATAGTGATCTAGGAGTAGATCACTGGAAAGCGGTCAAAATTATCCTTAAGAACCTAAAGAGGACTAAGTAAATGTTTCTCGAATATGGAGGTGACAAAGAGTTCGTCGTAAAGCGTTACGTCGATGCAAGCTTTGACACTAGTTCAGATGACTCTGAGTCTCAATCTGGATACATATTGAAACTGGGAGCGATTAGCTAGAGTAGCTCCATGCAGAGCATTATAGACATAGAAATTTGCAAAATACATACGGATCTGAATGTGGCAGACCCGTTGACTAAAATTCTCTCACAAGCAAAACATGATCACACCTAATGTACTCTTTGGGTGTTAATCACATGGCAATGTGAACTAGATCATTGACTCTAGTAAACCATTTGGGTGTTGCTCACATGGCGATGTGAACTATGTGTGTTAATCACATGACAATGTGAAATGGTGTTAAATCACATGGCAATGTGAACTAGATTATTGACTCTAGTGCAAGTGGGAGACTAAAGGAAATATGCCCTAGAGGCAATAATAAAGTTGTTATTTTATATTTCCTTATATCATGATAAATGTTTATTATTCATGCTAGAATTGTATTAACCGGAAACTTGATACATGTGTGAATACATAGGCAAAACATAGTGTCCCTAGTATGCCTCTATTTGACTAGCTCGTTAATCAAAGATGGTTAAGTTTCCTGGCCATAGGCATGTGTTGTCATTTGATAACGGGATCACATCATTAGTTGAATAATGTGATGGACAAGACCCATCCGTTAGCTTAGCATGTTGATCGTTCAGTTTTATTGCTATTGCTTTCATGTATGTCAAATTCCTTTGACTATGAGATCATGCAACTCCCAGATACCGAAGGAATGCCTTGTGTGCTATCAAACATCACAACGTAACTGAATGCTTATAAAGATGCTCTACAAGTATCTCCGAAGGTGTCTTGTTGGGTTGGCATGAATCGAGATTAGGATTTGTCACTCCGAGTATCGGAGATGTATCTCTAGGCCCTCTCGGTAATGCACATCATAAGAAGCCTTGCAAGCAATGTGACTAATGAGTTAGTTGTGGGATGATGTATTACAGAACGAGTAAAGAGACTTGCCGGTAACGAGGTTGAACTAGGTATAATGATACCGATGATCGAATATCAGGCAAGTAACATACCGATGACAAAGGGAATTACTTATGTTGTCATAAGGTTCGACCTATAAAGATCTTCGTAGAATATGTAGGAGCCAATATGGGCATCCAGGTTCCGCTATTGGTAATTGACCGGAGAAATGTCTCGGTCATGTCTACATAGTTCTCGAACCCGTAGGTTCCGCTATTGGTTATCGACCGAAGAAATGTCTCGGTCATGTCTACATAGTTCTCGAACCCGTGTAGGGTCCACACGCTTAACGTTCGTTGATGATATAGTACTATATCAGTTATGTATGTTGGTGACCGAATGTTCTACGGAGTCCCGGATGAGATCACAGACATGACGAGGAGCTCCAAAATGGTCCGAAGGTAAAAATTGATATATATAATGATATGGTTCGGCCAATGGGTGAAGCCCACGAGGCTTTAGGTCGGTGTAAAAGGAGTTTTGCGGAGGCCAGGGGGCCAAACGCAGGAGACCCTGGCATCTGGCCCTGGGCCAGACGCCGAGGCCCATGGCGTCTGGGCTAGACACCAAGGACCGTGGCGTCTGGTCCTGGAAGTCCGAGAAGGACTCTTCCTTCCGGGCAAAACCGACTTTAAGGAGGCTTTTACTCCAAGTTTCGACCCCAGGGCTCAACATGTAAATAGAGGGGCATGGCTAGCACCTAAAACACATCAAGAATCACCAAGCCATGTGCCGGAACCCCGTCCCCTCTAGTTTATTCTCTGTCATATTTTCTGTTGTGCTTGGTGAAGCCCTGCGGAGATTGTTCTTCACCAACACCGTCAGCACGACGTCGTGCTGCCGAAACTCATCTACGTCAGTCTTGCTGGATCAAGAAGGCGGGGACGTCATCGAGCTGAACGTGTGCTGAACGTGGATGTGTCGTATGTTCGGTACTTGATCGGGACGGATCGTGAAGGTGTATGACTATATCAACCGCGTTGATAAACGCTTCCGCTTTATGATCTTCAAGGGTATGAAGATGCTCTCCCCCACTCATTACCGTGCATCTCCTAGATAGATCTTGCGTGATCGTAGGTAAATTTTTTGAAATACTGCGTTCCCCAACAATCACATCATCCCTTTAAGTAGCAATAACATCAACACATAAATCTTTTCCTATTATATGTAAAACTTCATCGAAATATGCCTAAGCAAAACTAATTTAAAAAATAAACTCTTAGTGAAACTATTTCAGAGAAATAACCCTTTTGGGTAGCGCCCAACTCATAGGCGCTATGCTACATGAGGTAGCTCCTAACGCTTAGACGCTATGCTACACAATGTAGCGCCCATGTCTCAGCGCTACACCTACACTGTGTAGCGCCCAAGCCTCTGGAGTTACCCCGTGTAGCATAGCGCCTACGCGTTCCAAAAGGATTAGATTTCTGAAATGCTTCTGACGAGAGTTCTATAACAGAGAGCAGGGACCCCCCTTGCAGTTTAGGCTCTGTTTGGTTCATAAGTCATAGGACTTTTTCTAGTCCCAACTAAAAAGTCCCTAGTCCCTAAAAAGTCCCTCCCTGTTTATTTCGAGAGACTAAAAAGTTCCTAGTCCCTTCCTAGAGGTTATTAAATGACCATGTTGGACCTAGTATATAGAAAAATAACAATCAACAACACCATGGGATGGCAGGCCAATGGGTGCATGGAGGGCATTGTTGGAAAAGTCCCAAAAAGACTCTTCTTGAGAGTCTTCTTCATTTAGTCCCAAATGCCTAGTTTAGTCCCTAAAAAGTCCCTCCTATTTGGTAAAAAAGTCTTTAAAAGGGACTTTTTCTAGTACGTACACAAAAAAGTCCCTGGAAACAAACACCCCCTTATTTAGTAGGAAAAAGTAGTACTACAGACAGCTGACAACAAGACACAAAAGAGACATATTAATTGCGAGGTGTTCCCTGAGTTTTGCAGAAAGGACCCCAACGTGCTGATGGAAATTGCAACCAGGTCCCTGAAATCTCCTGCACGAACACAATGAGATTGCATCTGGAACTTTGGGGTAACTACTCGCTCGCAGCCGCAGTCTATGTATAGCATGAGAAAAGAAATCAGTTAACCTGAAGAACACACAACCTAGCTGCTTGCTTAATGTAAAACTGATTTTAGGCATGCAATCTTCATGCTTAGTCATTTGCATAACAAAAGCGTGAATAGCTCATTTACTGGGGACGCGGATTTGGTGAACATGGATGCGCGCGCATCCTTTATGAATAGTAAATTCAAAAAAATGCTAGAAAAAATCAAAAAAATCTGAATTTATTTTTTAAATGTACATAGTCAACCGGTATACTCGCATATGAAGTTTCACGAAGAAATCACATCCGTGATAATCTGGGCAAAAATGACAAAATCGAAGCTAATCGAAGCTATATTAAAAGACACTGTTTAATGAATAGTATGATCACATTTGTATTTTCTTCACTAAGAATACCATGGGTGTTAATACATCATGAAACTTCACACGTGAGTATAATGATCGACTAAGATTCATACCGCGAAATTTCAGGGTTTTTTTTTATTTTTTCTAGTATTTTTTATGAATTTACTATTTACATGGGTGCGCGCGCACCCATGTTCACCTTTGTATTTTCGATTTACTGGCCCCTATAAATTGAGTCATTGTCCAGTCACAGTCCAGATATAAGCTGCCTCTCCATGTAGTCATATATAAAATGACTAGTTTTATCTGTGTCATCTATATGTTAGGATACTAGAGGAAAACTGATATGTTAAACCCCGCCACTCGTACATCTTAACCCTATAACTACTCCATTGGGTTACTGTTGTCATGGGTGTTTCTAGGCCAGCGCTGAAGCCGACCAACAAGCTGACAAAGAGGTGGCCCGCGACTAATTAAACATGTATTATATGCGATGAAAATTGCTATAATTATTAACCTTTTTATGTATCTAGTACAGTTTGTATGCGGGAGCAGCTTAGCAGGCTATCGCGTGTGAGCCGCTTGCGTCATGAGCTTTCAATACGGCCGAGCCCGAGCAACACAATTCAGACTGAGATCCTGTACCCGGCCGTATGGATCATCGGTGCAATTGGCCGACTGCTCACAGTCCTATAGTCACAAGCTCATGCGGATAGAGAACAGGTGACGCTGCAACATGTGGCCATGTAACAGCCGTCCAAACAACATTCAACGCACAGCAGTGACTCAAAGCAAAAGAGGCCTCCACAGTTACGCTTAAGCATCCATCCATTACAAACAAAACAAATGAAATGCTCCAGACTTGGCCGTTCAGCCACTAGACAATACAAGTAGCAGTCTTCGCCCAGTTAACAATACGAACAACTTAGAGCAACTCCAACCAGACGATACATTTCATCCACCCACGTCCGTTTGAGTCGCTGTAGACAAAAAGAATAGCCCAACGCATCGATTCATTTCTAAAACCCGTCCGCTTTGCGTCCGCATTGACTCATTTTCGGCCCAATCCCCTCGGTGTCCTCCACGGTCCCACACGTCGATCGGCCAACGACCAAACGCAGTCATACTAATAGCGGCCACCGATACCGAGCCCACGCGTCAACCAGTGAAAGCGTCCTTTTTTAATCCACGCGTGCGGGGGGCTGGCCTCATTCACTACCACTTCCGTCCGCATCTGCCCCGAACCATCCCCCTCGTGCTTCCTCGCCGGCGACAACCGAAACCCTAGACATGGGGTTCTTAAGTGGCAGTGGCTCCGACAAGAGCAAGGGAAAGTTCACCCCCGGTACTTCTTCCTCCCGCGCTCCTCCTCCGCCGCCGCCGCCGCTGCCTGCCCGCCCCGCGCAGCAGTGTCTGCACATCCCGATGCACCAAGCACGATGGCACTAGGAGTTCAGGTAGTTGATGTCGTACCCCGACGTTACGCTGCCGCACCACTGGACAAGGGCAAGGGCAAGGCGGACATATAGGGCTGCGTGCAGGTGCAGACTTTTTTATATGTTTTATGTTTAATTATGTTTTAAGTGGACTTTGGCCAGCGGTTGACCGGTTACTTATGTTTAATTAAGTTTCTGTTATGTTTTATCTGTGCCACGTGTTTATCATTTTCTATTTTTTTTGTACGCGGGCAAATTTGGGCTGGCCTCCCTTTGGACGCACCAGCCGACCTATATAAAAAAGTGAAGGCGACCGTCCGCCTGACCGATCTAAATGGATAAAAAAACGGACAAACCTTGTATCCGTTTGGATCGCCCGGTTGGAGTTGCTTTTATATACATATTTTGGATTGGAGGGAGTACATATATAAGATGACCTTAACAATACTGATAGGAAGGATCCAACTTATAGCCTCGTGCAGTAGTACTGAATATGCAGAGATAAGCTGCAATATTTTTTTACAGAGAATGAATGAAAATATTGGCTGAGATAAGCTACAGTTTTTGCAGAAAGCTTCAGCCTTTTTTCAGAGAATGAATCTACTTAGAAGAGAGAATACGTGACTCTCTTGTACTTGTACAGAAATTAGCAGACTTAAGCTACAGTTTTTCTTTCATCTTGCATACTTCTCACTGCCACACAGTACGGAAATTAAAAAAAATAGCAGAGATAACCAATATGTGATTCTCTGCTAGTACATAAATTAGCAGAGATAAGCAGCAGTTTTCTACAGAAAATTGCAAAGAAGCAGCAAACAATATTGCCATCCTTCCACACAGTACATTTTTCTTCAGATTTATTAGGAGACAACAAGCCACTTGTCATTAAAATTCAAAAGCTCTTGTACAATTTCAAGTGTAGAAATTTGGCCTCACCGGCATGCTCTCGGTGCACGTCGAGCACCTCCTGGAAGTTGTGCCAGTCCCAAAAGCTGTGTCGCCCAACTGCATTGCATCGTCGCGGCTCATACGTATGGCGGCGGAGCCGCCGGCGGAGACATGCGCCACCGGATGACTGGAAGCCTCCTGACGCCATGGTTCCAGCCAAACGACAGGCGCATGTCATGTGGCGCCATGATGCCGAAACGGGGATGATGGAGGAGCTCCTTGATTTTTGCAAAAACAAAAACCCTAAAAATTATCACTAATATATCCCGAATAGTATCATACATATAACATCACTAATATAACTAAAACCCTAGCGAACGACGGGTATCGACTACGAGGATGCGGGATAGGCATCGTCGACGTCAATGCGGGAATAATTGCTTAAACTAAAAAAATAACAACAAATGTGACATGTTCAACTAGTTCTATTAATTCAACTAGTTTTTACTAAATGTAAACTTACTATAAATAGAAATAAACTAGTTCTTTCTAAAAATAAACTAGTTCAACTAGTTATATTAATTTTCTTACTAAAAATACATTAGTTCTATTAATTCAACTAGTTCTTATTAAAACTAAACTAGTTCAACTACTTTATTAATTTACTTACTAATTATTTTAAACACTTACTAAAAACAGTAAAAAAAAACTACATTATACAATAGTAAAAAACTACAGTGAAAAACAGAAAAAAAAGATGGAGGGAGGAGGGGAAGGGAG
>NC_041392.1:588893249-588895954 GCF_002162155.2 Triticum dicoccoides | reverse complement strand
AGGGAGGGGGCAGGGGTGGAGGGGGAGGGGCGGCCGGAGGAGGAGAAGGGTGGGAGCGGCCGGAGAAGGAGGGGGAGAGGGGCGGTGGGAGGAGGAGGGGGGAGGAGTACCTCGGCGAGGAGCAGCGCGGCGGCGGCGGCAGGCGACGTACAGGTTCGGCGCGGGCGAGAGCGAGTGAGAGGGAGAGTGAGTGTGAGAGGATGAACCGCTCTAGGATAAGGTAAGTAAGTAGTAGCGTGTTTCAGAGAAATGTGCTACTGCTACGGGCCGTAGCAGTCAGACATGGCCAAACGGGCCGGCCCGTCCCGGCACGGCACGGCCTGTGCTAATCGTGCCTAGCCAGGCACGGCCCGCCATGAAACGTTTAATAGCCGGGCCATGTCGTGCCGGCCCAGGGGCGCTGCTCTTTGGTCCAGGCACGGCCTGATTAGTGTTGGAAATATGCCCTAGAGGCAATAATAAAATGGTTATTATTATATTTCTTTGTTCATGATAATTGTCTATTGTTCATGCTATAATTGTGTTATCCGGAAATCGTAATACATGTGTGAATACATAGACCACAACACGTCCCTAGTGAGCCTCTAGTTGACTAGCTCGTTGATCAAAAGATAGTCATGGTTTACTGACTATGGACATTGGATGTCATTGATAACGGGATCACATCATTAGAAGAATGATGTGATGGACAAGACCCAATCCTAAGCATAGCTCAAAGATCATGTAGTTCGTTTGCTATAGCTTTTCTGGATGTCAAGTATCATTTCCTTAGACCATGAGATTGTGCAACTCCCGGATACCGTAGGAGTGCTTTGGGTGTGCCAAACGTCACAACGTAACTGGGTGACTATAAAGGTACACTACAGGTATCTCCGAAAGTGTCTGTTGGGTTGGCACGAATCGAGACTAGGATTTGTCAGTCCGTATGACGGAGAGGTATCTCTGGGCCCACTCGGTAAGGCATCATCATAATGAGCTCAATGTGACCAAGTGGTTGATCACGGGATCATGCATTACGGTATGAGTAAAGTGACTTGCCAGTAACGAGATTGAACGAGGTATTGGGATACCGACGATCGAGTCTCGGGCAAGTAACGTACCGATTGACAAAGGGAATTGTATACGGATTGATTGAATCCTCGACATCGTGGTTCATCCGATGAGATCACCGAGGAGCATGTGGGATCCAACATGCGTATCCAGATCCCGCTGTTGGTTATTGACCGGAGAGTCGTCTCGGTCATGTCTGCGTGTCTCCCGAACTCCTAGGGTCTAGACACTTAAGGTTCGGTGATGCTAGGGTTGTTGAGATATTAGTATACGGTAACCCGAAAGTTGTTTGGAGTTTCGTATGAGATCCCAGACGTTACGAGGAGTTCCGGAATGGTCCGGAGGTGAAGATTTATATATAGGAAGTCAAGTTTCGGCCATCGGAAAAGTTTCGAGGGTAATCGGTATTGTACCGGGACCACCGGAAGGGTCCCGGGGGTCCACCAGGTGGGGCCACCTATCCCGGAGGGCCCCATGGGCTGAAGTGGGAGGGTAACCAGCCCCTAGTGGGCTGGTGCGCCCCCCTTGGGCCTCCCCCTGCGCGTAGGGTTGGAAACCCTAGGGGTGGGGGCGCCCCACTTGTCTTGGGGGGCAAGCCACCCCCTTGGCCGCCGCCCCCCTTGGAGATTCGATCTCCTAGGGCCGGCGCCCCCCCTAGGGACCCTATATATAGTGGGGGGAGGAAGGGCAGCTGCACCCTAGCACCTGGCCTCTCCCTCTCCCTCATGTGACACTCCTCCCTCTCCCTGTGCTTGGCGAAGCCCTGCCGAGATCACCGTTGCTTCCACCACCACGCCGTTGTGCTGCTGGATCTTCATCAACCTCTCCTTCCCCCTTGCCGGATCAAGTTGGAGGAGACGTCTTCTCAACCGTACGTGTGTTGAACGCGGAGGTGCCGTCCGTTCGGCGCTAGGTCATCGGTGATTTGGATCACGACGAGTATGACTCCATCAACCCCGTTCTCTTGAACGCTTCCGTGCGCGATCTACAAGGGTATGTAGATGCACTCCTTTCTCCCTCGTTGCTAGATGACTCCATAGGTTGATCTTGGTGATGCGTAGAAAATTTTAAAATTCTGCTACGTTCCCCAACAATTAGTAAACGGGCCGGCCTGATGGCCCGTTTAGCACGCTGGGCTGCACATTTTCAACCTGTTGGGCTGGTTTTTTGGTCTATTGGGCTATATTTTAGGTATACATATGTAAAAAAATTCTGAAAATTATATAAAAAATTAAACGGGTCGTGTCGTGCCAGCCCGCGTGCCAAGACTCCAAGCCCAGGTACAGCCCAAGGCGTGCCGCGTGCCGGGCATGGCCCGTTTAGCCTGTGTCGTGCCTGGCCCATGGCGGGCCGCGCCGGCGTGCTCGCGGGCTGGCCTATTTGGCCCGGTCCATTTGGCCAGCTATAGTAGCAGTAGCGCTGGTCAGTGGTACGTGCTACTGCTAAGTGGAGCTAGCCATCTGCGCCCAGTACAAATATAGCATCAGCGCGGTTTCGCAGAACACACTACTGCTAAAGTAGTAGCAGTAGCGCGGTCTATTTAAAAACGCTACTACTAAGTAGCAGTACCGTCCTGTTTTGTCCAGCGCTACTGCTAAGATGCTGTGTATAAGGTTTTCCCTAATAATGCTTGGAGCAGCCCTAACTGGAATAGG
>NC_041392.1:588883351-588892172 GCF_002162155.2 Triticum dicoccoides | reverse complement strand
CCTTCCCCGTTGGCCGCGGACGAGCGCCCGCTGCGCCAGTTCGGGCGGGTGCCCAGCGCCCGCTAACACCGAAACCACTCTGGCCACTGGTGCCAATGACATGGGGGCCCCACGGCCCCAGAACGTTTTATTAAAAAAAGGAATTAAAATTAATAGTAATAAAATAATTAATTAATTAATTAATTAAGGAATTAATTAAGTTAATTAATCATAATTAGATTAATCAAATTAACTAATTAGTCTAATTAAACTGTGATTAGTTTAGCTAAAACCTGATTAGCCTAAACAGGGTATGACAGGTGGGCCCCGCTGGACCCACACGTCAGTTTGACCAGTCAACGCCCCTGTTGACTGCTGACGTCATGATGACGTCAGCAAACACTGTTTTGGATAAGGTTGGATTTAGATGAATAAATAAAATCAGAAAATGATTTAAATCTTTAGAAAATCATATCTTTTAATCCGTAACTCGGATGAAATTACTTTCTACATGAAAGTTGCTCAGAACGACGAGACGAACCCGGATACGCAGCCCGTTCGTCCACCACACACCTCTAACATACCAAACACGCAACTTTCCCCCTCCGGTTCATCTGTCCGAAAACGCGAAACCCCGGGAATACTTTCCCGGATGTTTCCCCCCTTCGTCGGTATCACCTACTACCGCGATTGGGCACACCTAGCATCGTTACTTGTCATGTCATGCATCGATATGCATTTGTTTGCATTGTATTCATTGTTTCTTCCCCCTCTTCTCTCCGGTAGACTACGAGACCGACGCTGCTGCTGCCCAGTTCGACTACGGAGTTGACGACCCCTCCTTCTTGCCAGAGCAACCAGGCAAGCCCCCCCTTTGATCACCAGATATCGCCTATTCTACTCTATACTGCTTGCATTAGAGTAGTGTAGCATGTTACTGCTTTCTGTTATACCTATCCTGATGCATAGCCTGTCCTTGTTACTACTGTTGATACCTTTAACCGCAATCCTAAATACTTAGTATAGGATGCTAGTTTATCATCATTGGCCCTACATTCTTGTCAGTCTGCCTTGCTATACTATTGGGCCGTGATCACTCGGGAGGTGATCACAGGTATATACTATACATATATACATACTACAGATGGTGACTAAAGTCGGGTCCGCTCGAAGAGTACCCGCGAGTGATTCACGGATTGGGGGCTGAAAGTACCTTTGTCCCGACGGCCCTCTGTGTGGATCTTTGTGGCGGAGCGACATGGCAGGTTGAGACCACCTAGGCGAGAGGTGGGCCTGGCCCTGTTCGGCGTTCGCGGATATTTAACACGCTTAACGAGATCTTGGTATTTGATCTGAGTTGGCTACGAGCCTATACGCACTAACCATCTACGCGGGAGTAGTTATGGGTATCCCGACGTCGTGGTATCAGCCGAAGCACTTCGTGACGTCAGCGACTGAGCGGCGCGCGCCGGGTTGGACTGCATTAACGCAACTTCCTTTGTATTGGAGGTTGCTAGGTCTGCTCACCGGCCGCGTACGCAACGTGCAGGTGTGCTCAGGGCGATGGGCCCAGACCCCTGCGCGCTTAGGTTTAGACCGACGTGCTGGCCTCTCCGTTGAGCCTAGGTGGGGCTGCGACGTGTTGATCTTCTGAGGCCGGGCATGACCCAGGAAAGTGTGTCCGGCCAAATGGGATCGAGCGTGTTGGGTTATGTGGTGCACCCCTGCAGGGAAGTTAATCTATTCGAATAGCCGTGATCTTCGGTAACAGGACGACTTGGAGTTGTACCTTGACCTTATGACAACTAGAACCGGATACTTAATAAAACACACCCTTCCAAGTGCCAGATACAACCGGTGGTCGCTCTACCTCAGGGATATGAGGAGGGGATCGCCGGGTAGGATTATGCTATGAGATGCTATTTGGAGATGTTACTTGGAGATGCTACTTGGAGGACTTCAATCTACTCTCTTATACTTGATGCAAGACGGAGGCTGCCAGAAGCGTAGTCTTCGACAGGATTAGCTATCCCCCTCTTATTCTGGCATTCTGCAGTTCAGTCCACTGATATGGCCTCCTTAAACATATACCCATGCATATGTAGTGTAGTTCCTTGCTTGCGAGTACTTTGGATGAGTACTCACGGTTGCTTTCTCCCCCCTTTTCCCCCTTCCTTTCGTTCTGGTTGTCGCAACCAGATACTGGAGTCCAGGAGCCAGACGCCACCGTCGACGACGACCCCTACTACACTGGAGGTGCCTACTACTACGTGCTGCCCGCTGATGACGACCGGGAGTAGTTTAGGAGGATCCCAGGCAGGAGGCCTACGCCTCTTTCGATCTGTATCCCAGTTTGTGCTAGCCTTCTTAAGGCAAACTTGTTTAACTTATGTCTGTACTCAGATATTGTTGCTTCCGCTGACTCGTCTATGATCGAGCACTTGTATTCGAGCCCTCGAGGCCCCTGGCTTGTATTATGATGCTTGTATGACTTATTTATGTTCTAGAGTTGTGTTGTGATATCTTCCCGTGAGTCCCTGATCTTGATCGTACACGTTTGCGTGCATGATTAGTGTACGATTGAATCGGGGGCGTCACAAGTTGGTATCAGAGCCAACTGCCTGTAGGAATCCCCCTTCCACACTCCTTGGCCGAAGTCAAGTCTAGACATTACAAAAACTTTTACTAACTTGGCTGTGAGCCTTACGGGCCCACGTCGCCATTGGGTGGTACTAGGATCTTTTACTCCTCGACCTTTACTCTGGGACTCTGAACTCTTTTCTACTCGGGTTAAACGAATTTACTAACTCTGACATTAGGATCCCGTTACCACGTTCACCCCAAAGTTGGATAAGCCATAGTTATTCTGTAGGATAGCATTTTGAATAGTGCCCATGTTGTCATTTGACTCCATTGAAACATCTTTGTTTTCAGATGGAACCCACGAGGCAGGTCGTGCGCCACACTGCGGCCATTGGTGCCTCAGGATCACCTGCTGTGCTAGCTGATATGATGACCTATCTGGGTTATCGCTGGCACCCTGAGTACACCGTCTACGAGGAGTACCAGGACTTTAACCAGGAGCAGTACCGTGCCATCGTCCACGTCTACTCTCGGGAGTATGAGTCCACTACCGTGCTGCACACCGCTCATGGTGTTGGAGTGACCATCGAGATGGCAGTCCACGATGCTGCTCATGCTGCTCTGACACGTCTTCGTGGAGAGAATCAGGCGTTGGACACTTCCCCTTTCAGACACATTCCTATCGCATCTGACGTTGGCGCGGAGGGATACTACACTGCCGCCTACTCCACCGTCACCCGAGAGCTCTTCCACCATCAGCGCCTGGTTCTGCATGCTGATGGGCTGGACCAAGCTAACAGAGCTCTTCGCCACGAGTTGTACACCACTCGTCAGCACCTTTACAGGGCTCTGACGCGGTTGCACCCCTTTGTCCGGTCTGGACAGCTGCCGCGTTCTGCGATCTACCCAGCCAGGACCGTGATGCCCCACGGTGTCGGATGGCCAGAGGTGGGAGGCTACTCTCCCGCACTTGGTCCTCTTCTGCCACCTGAGCGTCGGGTTCTACACCAGAGTATCCGCGGCCCCCAGGCCACTGACGTGGAGGACTATCCGTTGCCTCACTACCAGCTGTCAGGTTACAGCTACCTTCACAGTACCTCCTGGGACTGATGTAGTCTTGCTCATTAGTATTAGATGCATTCGCGAGCCTGCGTGCCGCCTATAATGACTTAGTCTATGTACTGAACTCTGTGTACTGAGCTCTATGTCCGCCCCCTTTTGTAAGTTATGCCGACTATCTATGTGGTATCTGTCGTGCTCCTTTCATTATGCATGTTTCATCATGAATGATTCTTGTCTATGCAAAATTCTCAATACTGAACTACCCCTGTTATATACTAGCAGGATGGTTAGACCAGCTGGTCGTGGTCGTGGTGGCAACTTCCCACCACCGCCTGAGTACATGGCTGGTATGATCCAACAGCTTGAGATGAATCGCCAGTTCATGGAAAACATGATGGCTCAGTTTCCTCGCCCCAATATGAACCAACATCCAAACACAACAACTCTGCAGGATTTCATACGCCTCAACCCAAGTGTGTACCGCAGCTCAACCCAGCCGCTGGATGCTGATGACTGGCTCCGTGACATCACCTATGAGATGGAGTCTGCTGATGTAGCCCCTGCCAGCTATGTCACTTTTGCTTCCTTCTTCCTGAAGGGACCCGCAGCTCAATGGTGGGACAGCCACAGGCGTACTCTGCCAGTTGGAACAATCATCACCTGGCCAGACTTCCAGGCTGCTTTCCGCGCCCGCTTCATTCCTCAAGGAGTCATGGACCGGAAGAAGCGTGAGTTCCGCAACCTCACCCAGGGCAACAAAACTGTGGAAGCTTATCAGCGCGAATTTCTGGATTTATCCCGCTATGCTGAAGAGGACATTGCAACTGATGCACGTAGGCAGGAGAAGTTCCGTGACGGCCTTCAAGCTGACATCAAGCTCGCACTTCTAGTGCACGACTTTGCTGATTTCGCCACCTTGGTGAATAAGGCCATCAATGTTGAGACTGGTCTGCAAGAACACCAGAGCTCACAAAGGCGCAACCGTGACACGGGCTCATCTTCGGGCCCGCCCCCGCAGAAGCGTAAGATATGGATCCCGAACAGCATGTACCGTCCAAATGCACCAGCCCCAAGGCAGTCTTATGCTGCACCTCGTCTGCCTACTGCTCCAACTAGGAAGCCAAGACTTCCAGCTCCACCACCCGGAGCACCTGTTCCCACTCCCAATAATGGTCTGTGCTACAAGTGTGGTCAACCAGGTCACCTTGCCAGGAACTGCTATCAGAATCAAAAACAGAATCAACTGGCCCTTCCAGCTACTGGCCGTGGAAACAACCAGGCCCGCAACAACAATGCCAAGTCTTATGGCCGTGTTCATGCCAACCACATTGATCTGAATGAAGCTCAAGACCAGCCTGCTACTGTGATGGGTACACTCCTCGTAAATTCAGTACCAGCATCCGTTTTATTTGATACAGGTGCATCGCATTCATTCATGTCCGAAGATTTTGCATACAAGCACGATGTTAAATTTGAGCAGATGAACACTTCGGTAGTGGTAAAAACCCCCGCGGGACAATGTCAGACCTCCATGGTTGGCATTGACGTCCCTGTGGGAATCGAAGGGTTGGAGTTTCGTGCCTCGCCCATTATACTGAAGTCGTCTAACATTGACCTCATTCTGGGAATGGATTGGTTAAAGGCGCATACTGCTTCTATCGTTTGCGCCACTAAGACCGTCCATCTGCTACACCCTTCTGATGAAATAATTAGCTACGATGCTCATCTGGTTCGGAATGCCGAGGCCAGACTTTATGCCTTAAACGCATTGAACGCTGCACCACTTGAGGGCATTGAAAACATTCCCGTCGTGCGTGAATTCCTAGACGTCTTTCCTGAAGAACTCCCAGGGATTCCCCCTGCTAGAGCTGTCGAATTCGTCATCGACTTGAAACCAGGCACCACTCCTATAGCCAAGCGACCCTACAAGATGCCGCCGCATGAACTCCTTGAGCTTAAGGAGGAAATCGATAAATCTCTTCGAAGTGGTTTCATTCGCCCAAGTTGCTCTCCTTGGGGAGCACCTTCTCTCTTTGTCAAGAAGAAAGATGGGACAAACCGATTGGTCCAAGACTACCGTCCTATAAACCAAGCTACCATTCAGAATAAGTATCCTCTTCCTCGGATCAATGATCTGTATGATCAATTAGCTGGTTCATCAGTGTTCTCTAAACTCGACTTGAGGTTGGGTTACCACCAGATCCGTGTTCGTAAGGAGGATATCCCCAAGACCGCATTTGTGACTCGTTATGGTTCATACGAGTACACCGTCATGTCTTTCGGCTTGACCAATGCTCCAGCCACCTTCTCTCGCCTGATGAACTATATATTCATGGATTACCTCGACAAGTTCGTCATGGTTTATCTGGATGATATCCTGATATTTTCCAAGAGTGAAGAAGAACATGCTGAACATCTTCGTCTTGTGCTGGAAAAGCTACGAGAGCATCAGCTATATGCCAAGTTCTCCAAGTGTGAATTCTGGCTTCCCGAAGTAACCTATCTCGGGCATGTCATCTCTAAGGATGGTATTGCCGTCAACCCTGAACGAGTTCAGGCTATTCTCGATTGGACTCCTCCGAAGAACGTTAAGCAAGTCAGAAGTTTTCTCGGTCTCGCCAGCTACTGCCGTCGATTCGTCGAGAACTTCTCCAAGATTGCCAGGCCTCTGACTAACCTATTGCATAAGGGCGTCAAGTTCCAATGGACAGATAAATGTCAGGAAGGTTTCCAGGCACTCAAGGACAAGTTGACTTCTGCCCCAGTACTAGCTCCTCCTGATACTAAGAAGGACTTCGTCATTTACTGCGACGCTTCCCGTCAAGGACTAGGCTGTGTCCTAATGCAAGAGCGCAAAGTGGTTGCTTATGCCTCTCGGCAATTGCGCCCTCATGAAGAGAACTACCCAGTTCACGACCTCGAACTTGCTGCTGTCATTCATGCGCTAAAACAGTGGCGACATTACCTACTCGGTAATCGTTGCGAGATCTTCACTGACCACCAAAGTCTGAAGTATCTGTTTACTCAGCCAGACCTGAACCTCCGTCAGCAGAGATGGATGGAGACTGTTGCAGACTTTGATTTGGGTATTTCCTATACCCCAGGCAAGGCTAATGTAATGGCTGATGCCTTGAGCCGCAAGTCTTACTGCAACCACCTCCAGGTTCACAAAGTTCAGCCCTCACTTGTTGAAGAATTCAGAAAGCTAAACCTCCATATTGTTCCTCCGGGTGCACTCGCTCCCCCTCCTCCGGAGTTCCGCAAGATGAATCTCCGTGTTGTTTCCCAGGGATCCCTCTATACCCTGGCTGTTGAACCCGATCTCGTGGGCACCATAAAGACAATGCAGGGATTTGACTCTGAAGTCTACAAGGTTAAGCAAGACCTCAAAGAAGGAAGTCCCTCATCCTTCACTATTGCTGATGATGGCGCCTTGTACTTCAAAGGCCGCCTAGTGGTGCCGTGTAAGAAGGAAAACCTGAATATGACTCAGGAGGTTATGAAAGAAGCTCATGATACGCCTCTATGTATCCACCCTGGTAGTACAAAGATGTACCAAGACATCCGCCAGAGATTCTGGTGGTCTAACATGAAGCAAGACATTGCTCGTTATGTTGCTGAATGTGACGTTTGCCGTCGTATCAAAGCAGAACATCAAAGGCCTGCTGGAACTCTGCAACCGATATCTATTCCTGAATGGAAATGGGACCATGTCGAGATGGACTTCGTTACTGGATTTCCCAAATCGCAAAAGGGTAATGATGCTATTCTTGTCGTCATTGACCGACTTTCTAAGGTTGCACATTTTCTGGCGGTCAAAGAAACGATCACTGCTAGTCAGCTTGCAACTCTCTACATGTCCAGAATTGTTTCGCTTCACGGTATTCCACTGGTTATCAGTTCAGACCGTGGCAGTTTATTCACTTCAAGATTCTGGGCAAGTTTCCAAGAAGCTATGGGCACTCATCTGTCTTTCAGCACTGCGTTTCACCCGCAGTCACAAGGGCAAGTTGAACGTGTCAACCAAGTTCTCGAAGACATGCTTCGAGCTTGTGTTATTTCCTTCGGCAAGAAATGGGAGGAATCTCTTCCGTATGCTGAGTTCTCTTATAATAATAGCTATCAAGCTAGTCTGAAGATGGCCCCCTTCGAAGTGTTATATGGACGAAAGTGCCGAACCCCTCTGAACTGGTCAGAAACTGGGGAACGTCCACTCTTTGGTCCGGATATTATCCAACATGCCGAAGATCAAGTCCGCATTATTCGCGAGAATCTCAAGACTGCTCAGTCACGCCAAAAGAGTAATTATGACCGTCATCATAAAGACATGGTCTATCAACCTGGCGAGAAGGCCTATCTTCGAGTTACACCAATGAAGGGTGCTCACCGCTTCGGGATCAAAGGGAAGCTAGCTCCCCGCTATATTGGTCCTTTCACTATCCTCGAGAGGCGTGGAAAAGTGGCATATCAATTGGAGCTTCCGCCGAACCTTTCTCAGGTTCACGATGTGTTCCATGTGTCACAACTCCGCCGTTGCTTCAAGGACCCAATCCGAGCTGTGGATCATGAAGTGCTCGAATTGCAACAGGACCTCTCCTATAAAGAGCATCCGGTCCGCATTCTCGACCAAGCTGAACGCCGCACACGCCAGAAGGCGATCAAGTTCCTCAAGGTCCAGTGGTCGAATCACTCTGAAGACGAAGCCACCTGGGAACGCGAGGATCGCCTGCGTGATGAATACCCCGCACTGTTTCCTTCTACCTCCTAAAATCTCGGGACGAGATTTCTTGTAGTGGAGGAGATTTGTAACGCCCGAATAATCTTGCTACAGTAATCCCACGCTAATCATGGCACGTCATCCCGATTACTGTTGCTATCCTCGCAATAATTCGAAACCGTTCAAATTCAAAATTCAAATTGATGAAAACAATAAAAGTTTTCAAAAATTAAAATAAAATTGTTTGGTGGTTGACGAATATTACAAAGGTAATTATAGTGCAACAGACATATTTTTATAAAATGGCTAAATGGATTAAATGATTTAAACAGAAAAGAAATAATAAAAGAAAATACAAAAGGAAAGAAAAACAGAAAACCAAAAAGAAAAAAAGAGAACACCCCCTCCCCCCCCCACTTGGCTTCGGCCCAGCAGGCCACCGGGCCGCCTGGCAAACCCACCCCCTCTCTCCTTATTCCC